>NW_022200181.1:25549-87147 GCF_009176525.2 Contarinia nasturtii | reverse complement strand
TGGTGGACGTTGAAAGAGAGCACCGCGCAATTTTTCCAAACCTTGCTTAACTTTGGCGACAGACTCAACAGCTGAATGCAGTTTAAATACAGCAACGTACTCTTTTCCAGCGCTCTGTTGTGATTTTGCCAAACGAGTGGTCCGGTCGATGCAAACAATGAGACAACCTGTGAATATGCAGGATTTTCTTTAATATTTTCCTATAAATCATCTCAATAAATCAGATGAAGTTAAGTTTGTTTTTACTCAGTAAGACCAATCGATAAAAATAATCACATTCAATCATTTAAAAAAAATAACGATGTTCATCATAACAAAAAAAAAATGATAATAACATACAAAAAAACCATGTAACAAACCTGTCACTTTAGGATCCAATGTGCCGGAGTGACCAGTTTTCTCGCATTTAAGAATGCGTTTAATCCATGCAACAATTTCATGTGAACTCGGATTCGATGGTTTATCCAAATTAATGTAACCATATTTAATGTATTCGCGAATATCACGGCACAATGGCGACGATCCAAATGGTAACGGTGTATAGTGATTCGTTCGAACATTCAATTTGTCAATATTTTTCAATAGCAATGGCCATTGGGATGAATCTAGTTGTGCTAGTTTTTCGGATGCTTTCAATTGAAGGGAGCCATTTGCCTGTAATTCACCCAAGTCTTCGACTGGCTCTTCTTTGATTTTCTTCTCCTTCTTCTTCTTTTCTTTACGAATTTCTGCAAAATAAATATTCTTTATCTTACTGTATGTTCGGGATTTTTTAAGGTTAGGTTAATTTAATTTAACGTTTTAATATAGAAATCAAGAAATAATTGAATTTTTTTTGAGGATTTTGAGTTAGAAATATTTCTTTCAATTCAAAAACAGTGATAAGTTCGATGGATTTCAATGAATTTTCAATTTTGAAGGAAATGTGTATAAAATGTGTGAATCGGTCAACCTCATGGTCTTTATGTGAATGAATTTATAATCTAAACTATATATTTTTGCTTCAAAATTGAATTACATTGAAATCCGTCAAACTTTTCACTGTTTTTAATTGTTGCACCTAAAATTCATGACATTTTATTGAATATTTTATTTTTTTTAAATAATTTTACCTGTATCAGCCATTATGCGGTGTGTCTCTTTTCACGAAAGATGTATTATATGAAACGGCGTTATCTATGTACCCCAGTGCACGTGTTTACGCACAATGTCTCAGTCTCGTTGTGATGACAGTGTAAAAATTGACTAGTGGCGCCACTATCTTTGAATTCATTTTTGGGCTAAACACTTTTCACCAAATCATATGTCACATGGTGTTGAATATCAAAACCAACACAAAAAAATACATCTCACGTCGATGATTAATAGACATTGACAGTTGAATGCCAAAACGAAGTATAGATTTTCTTATTATCTTATTATATGTGTCTCTCTCGTTGCCTACAATGGAAACATTTAATTTGTAGTGTGCAATTGAGAATATATATATATATATTTTTTTCTTAAATGGCCATACGTCTGCAGCGCATTTAAATTTCATTTTGTAAATTCATGCTACAGACTCACAACTTATTTTAATAAATGTAGTGTAGAAATCAATAAATTAGGGATCAATTCAGTCGATAAAGTTTGTATTTTTGCACAGATAAAAGGGTGAATAATTTTGTTGGTGAATGTGTGTCTATAAGTTTGTTTTTTGATGTATTGAAAATATACATAGTGCAAAGCCCAAAAAGTGTGTGTAATCAATAATTTTTGTTACTTCGTTTTTATTATTATCAAATCGATTTGGACTGAATTGAAATAAATGACATTTCTTTTGAAATTTTGCAAACGGTTGTGGAAGAAATAAGAAATATAAACGTTTGTTGTTGGTGTTTAGTGTTTCGAAGTATTTATTTTCGTCTCAATGAATACGGACGAATTGCTTGTGCAATTGGATTTCGATGAAACCAATGTGAATCACCAATCGCCCCAACAACAACATCAACACAACAACTCAATTGAGAATACAAAACGAACACATTTGCAACGACCTTTGTCGCCACCAATAAATACATCCGAACCAATTTTGTCGATTGGTGAATTTCTGTTACCAGATAACGATAAACCAAATGATGCCCTCAATACACAGCATCAACATCACCACAGGCGTGCATTTAGCGATGACAATGCATTGGTGACAGTGACACAAACGATAGAACAACCACATTCCAATTTAAAAACACAACTAACCGAAAATCACAGCTTAATTAATATATCGAGATCTCCATCGCTGGCGGCAACAGCAGACGACGACGACGACGACGACGACTACGATCGAATTGGTCATTTGGAGCCAACAACTCAAGTTATCACAACGAACGGCGAAGGACCCAGCCAAATTCATCATATCGACGATACCGTTGAAGTAAGCCTGTTAGCTGATTTAAGTATGGATAGCCGAGAATCACAACCATTATTGGGCATTGGACGTGATACACATGATTTTGTCTACAATAATTTTCCAGGTGAGGAAAGGATTTTCTTAAATCTAATAAGTATCAAATTCTTTAGCCAAAGATATTCGAGGGTATTCAATCTAATTACATTTTCATTATTCTTTCATCGCTTGGCACTAAGTGAGATAATGTTATACATTTTTTTACTCTGTACGTAACTTATCTTATCTTTAACTGGTGACTATTGGCTTTATAAGGCATGTGTGTGTCGCATGTAAACAAAAATAAAGCCACTTTTTCTAAGAGCATCTATTTTCTTTCAATCTGGCTCAATAGAAGAAAAAAATGTTGATTAGAATAGATCCGAATATGAACTTGAATTCAGTTCATCCAATTGCTTGGCGAAAGCCGGTTGCACAAGTAATTGATCATCATCATCATTTGAATTCCCTCGTTGTAGTTGCATAGCAAATGCCATTGAATTTTATCTGACTCATTTTGAGAAAGAAACAAGTTTCTGTCTTTGTAGTTGTACAATAATGGTTGTTATTAGTCTCGTGGCGTATATGAAAAATCGACGAATCGGTTCGACGTATCCCAGCATAGATGCTAAGCCAGATTCAAAAGTCAAAAAGACATTTCGTAAAATTCGTGAAGCGTTTGTGCAAAAATGCATAATCATATTCAATTCAGTGCCATTCATTCACCCAAGAGCTTCTACGGGATTGATAAATATCATCGAACTTCAGGGTATGTTTTGGACTTTTCTATAGAGCTATTGTTATTAATAGAAGTTTTGTGTTGAGCGTGTTGAACCGTTGAAGAGAAAACTAAAACCATTTGGAAAAAAATAACTTCATCACTGATTCAGCACATATAACAAGAGCATTAAACTGACTTTAGTCAGAAGTATAATTAGTAATTTCAACAACATTTTAAAATCCGCTTTCACTGTTTTCAGTTGCGGAAGTCCTTATCTTTCCGACACCTTAATAATCCCAAAAATTCTATTAAAAGCCAAAAAGTTTCAATCGCAGCATTATTTATAGTTTATTACCATCTTTATCAGCTGAAAATACATGTACATAATTAAATTTAACTTCTAAAAAAATTCTGAAAGTTTCCATATAGATTAAAAAGTAAGCGATAATTCCAATAAATTAACAGACCCATCATCTCCTTTCATATTTCGGACATCAATGCAGCGGCATTTCTTTAGCAACATTTCTGCAGTATCACAAACTGTTACTTTATCATTTTTTTGTAATTACTTATTTGGTTTATTCATAAGTATGCGTTTTTAGCTCTTTCTTGAGTTCAGTTTTGCTGAAGTTGTAAAGATCAAGTTGATATCGTTTTTATACACCCTGTCAAATTGTTATTTTGCCTACATTATCACGAGATACTGCTAATTTATTTAGACTGATTTGACCAGAAAAAAAATTAGAAACGAAAATTTTGCTAAGTCAAAGTCATGGCCATTAAACGTTTTAGTTAGAGATACGTCGATCAAATTATTTTTGAAAGATAATAAATGCTTTTTTTTCGCTTTCAATTGTTCTGGCATACAATATGAGTTTGAAATGCTATGTACCAAATGAATCATTGTGTCAGAAAATAAAATCTAACTAATCTCTCCGTTGACCCTGTAATAAAATCATCATAAAAATATGTTTTGTTTGCTGCATCTTTTGGTGACCGCATCTTGTGCTTATGTTTTTTTTTTTAATTTTATCTCGTCGAAGCTTGGTTTAGTCGACAAAAATAAAATGCCACATGAAAAATATTAGAAATGCTATGGAATAACAAAAAAAGTGTTTTTTTGCTTTTGGCCATTTAACACTGTTGGTTTTTTTTGTCACAAGATATGGAAAAGTTTTTGTGGACGACACTTGTTGTTATTACATCCCACACCAGAACATTCGACGATAATAATTACTTTACAGAGTTGTTAGTTGTCAAGGGAAAGGTTATAAATTATAAAAAAAACCATGACACTAAAGTAGTAACTTGTCATAAAGTGAGCAGAGCCAAACGCATTTACGTGGTTTTGCAAGTCATAACGTTGGAATTGACTTGTTCAATACTCTGTTCGGTCGCTCCTTGAAAATATCATAAAAAAGAAAGAATTTTCATTCTATGGATTCTAATATGTGGACAATATGCGACGAAAAGCACATTCAAGCATCAATTTCTGTCAGTCTATGTATTTCGGATGGATATCCATCCGAGATATTTTAGAATATCTGGATATTTAACGCAACTGCACAGAGCCAGAGCTGTGTGCGTCGCACATATAATCTACGGTATGTCGCTACACGTAAAATACAGACACAGTGTGACTGTGTACGTGCGACACTTGATACACATATACGTCGCGACATACCGTAGATTCTATTTGCGATGCACGCAGCTCTGGCGCTGTGCAGTTGCGTTGAATATCCAGATATTCTAAAATATCTCGGATGGATATCCATCCGAAATACATAGACTGATTTCTGTAATAAGATATCTTCATCGAATGCTACACACAATTTCAAAGACTTCAAACGCGATATGTCTCACGTTAGATATGAAAAGGATAAGACAAAAGGAATAACATGAAAATCCCCCTAACTCCTTGACTATTTCGCATAAAAGAAAAATCAATACTTGAAGTTAGATTCAGTTTGAATAAGAGAGCGAGCCGTTCATATTCAGGAAGCCATTTAAAATGCAAATGCCACATAGGCTTTTGAACTTTTATACGTACAGTTAGACAATGGTGGTTGAATGAAAGTGTGAAAATTTGCATACACAAAGGAAAACTCACTGTCAGTTGAATGGCCGGTGTGTGTACGATAAGTGCAATGTACGTCTTGTTCAAATGAAGTGTTGGTTTTTAATTAACCAACGTTACTTGTGAAATAACAACAAAATACACATATGTTTTATTTTAACATTCACCTATACCGTATGTCGAAACCATCTTTTCGTGGAGTGGTCGATTTTTAACAAAAAAAAAATACAGACTCACAACGAATATATTGCGGTTTTCAACGACAGAACAGACGATATTGTGATTGTTTTATTTGCCAAACGTGCTGCAAATAATTCCGATAACACTCCATTCCACATATTGTTTTATCGATTGCATGAATTTTACTCAACCCAATCCATCGTATTATTTAGTCGCTGTCATTTCCAATAATTCGTTCATTTTTCCAACACAATCGTTTTCTCACACTCATCAATACTTCATTCACATCGTTCAGCCCCAGTCATCGAAAAAAAGCAAACACATTGAGAGCGTCATCGTACATAATGTTCGTCAAGAAATCAACGGGCTACGTGTACAATCCTTTAACAAACGACTCTCATTCGATCTATTCTTGTCGATAGTTTAAGATTTCCCATTCTTACATTCGTTGCATCAAAACAGTTGAAAATTGAGTGAGTGCGTGACACACTGGGTATATTAAATAGTTGACTCATTTGCATTATTTTTTTTTTGTGTATATTTACGATCAATTTTGTATATTGTGAGTTGGCATCACAGATATACATAAATGTTCAATGGTGTAGCCGCGCATTAAAACCAACGAAACACACACGATGTACAAACAAATTGGCGAACGATTGTGGTCTTTGAGTTAAAGTGAATTTGATGTTTTTTTTTCGGTGACAAGGTCACTGTCAAAAGTGATCTGGTTTCAAGTGCGCGACATTCGAAAGGCACGCGATACTTTCACATACATTTTTTAAGATTTTATCGAAAAGAAATTTTTTTATAAAGCATATTTCAAAGGATTTATCGTAAGAAACTCTGAACACTTACGTTTTTTTTAAATTGCAAATTAAATTTAATAAGAAATTGGAATTTACGACAAAATGTCATTGTTTTTTGTGCCTGTGAAATCACCTGTGCAAATTAAATGTAAACCATTCGTACACCTTAAAATTGAAAATAAACCGTGATGATTCTCAATTTAGTGCCACTTGGAAAATGAATTAATTGTTTTAGTTTTAATGCACGCAATTCATTCAATTTACATATAGACAACGAAACATTTCACCTACTTAGATTAAACATTTCCGCTGATTTATCGCAAAACCTTTAAATTATTTCCTCCACGCTCTCTTCAATTTTAATTCGTTATTTCCAAAATGTCAGATAGCAACGACGAACAACGCAACCATAAACATACAAATCGCACATAGACTATAGAGTAATTACTTACACGGTCATCAATTTGCATAGAAACCCATACATGCACCCCTCTTCGGTCTGTGCTTCTATTAGTACAAAATAAATTGCGTTTTTTGTCTGACTTGTCTAGAAGTTTGTTTGAATTTATGTGAATATTTTGCTGAGCTGTATCACTTAGTTCACCTCTTTTGCATAAACAAAATGATACATTTTGCGCTCTATTTGAACTGTTTTTAAGGCATCATTGAATAGGAATTGTTCCACAATTTGTCGATGAATTTATTTAAATTTTCCCCGGAATATTTAATGCAAAAAAAATGTGTTTGTGTGGGGGTATCGATTTTTTTTTATTCAATGAGAAAGCAATGTGAAAATTATTCGCAAAAAATAATAATAATAATTTGCTTTTACCATCGAAAAAGACATTGTTGCCAAATATACCTGAAAAACTTTGAAAATAGAACAAAAACAAATAACCAACCAAACTAAATAAATGTTTAAAAAAAACGAAGTGAGTCATACTGAAATAAACAATAAACAAATTGAAAACAAACAATGGCATTGGTCTCTTGCGAAGTCGTTTAAATGCGTGCCATTCATGAATGTACATTGATTTTGTTGACTTGTAAAATGAATGGGCTGATAACTGTGGTTTCAGCCAACAATTTACTAAATACGACATAAATCGATTCGCTTGACTTGGATTTGTAATTTTAAAAATAAACGTCAGTCACATCGTATTTAGTGCACTTAAACATTTCTGTCGCATGGTTTGTGCTTATTTTTGTGGCAGTTTTCATATATTTACGACCATCGAATAAAATAAAAATTAGCGATTTATCCACCAGAAAAATGACTGAAATTTACACGATATTCAATCACTGTTATGACTATGGTAACTTTGAGCTATTGAATTTACATTTATATATTTCATGTGATAGTTCAATGTAATTTGATTAGTTTATTGATTTACTTTATTTTGTGGTTTTTCTAGATGATCCGCAATTCAATGAGCTGGTTTCACAAGCCGAGATGGCGATTGAGCACGGCATTTATCCGGAGCGTATCTACCAAGGTAGCAGCGGATCATATTTCGTGAAAAATACAGCCGGGGTATGTATTCGAATTTTTTTTGTTTAAATCAACTTTCACCGCGAAATATTACACCAAATGCTTCTAAAAGACAGAGTAAAATACATTTGATTTCTTAATTTACAATTGAACTGCATACATACAAATGTAGTTTACTTCAAGTTTTTATTTGGAAGTATAAAAATGAGCTCGTCAACATTGTTGGAAGAGATTTAAAATCAGTCTTTCGTCGATGCGTATGTAATGAGCGAGAGAAAAATGAATTGATTTTTTCACGGGAATGCATTGTCTATGTCAAGTATATCCATTGCATTTTGGTAGAAATCAAACAAAATTACTTTTCAAATAACTGACAAATTAATGTAAAATGTTTGGATATTTATAATTTACATTTTAATTTACTCAATTTCTTCTTCAGAAAGTTATTGCCGTGTTTAAGCCCAAAGATGAAGAACCATACGGTCGATTGAATCCCAAATGGATGAAATGGATGCATAAGCTGTGTTGCCCATGTTGTTTTGGACGTTCATGTTTAATGCCGAATCAGGGGTACATTTCAGTAACATTTTCAATGCGATTAAGCAATTTTAATTCATTTTGATTTATTTTTTAGATATTTATCAGAAGCGGGTGCCAGTTTAGTTGACCAAAAATTGAAATTGAATATTGTGCCGAAGACACGTGTTGTTCGATTAGTATCTGAAACATTCAATTATCCGCGAATCGATCGTCAAAAGGCCAAATTAAAGAAAACCATCAAAGAACATTACCCATCTGCTCGATTCAATCGAATGAGCTTACCTCCAAAGGTACACATTGTCTCTGTTACTCTCTCTCTATAAATATATTAACCTAACTTTATTGCATTTTACAAATCGTATTTAGACTGGTTCGTTTCAACTATTTGTGAATGGTTACAAAGATGCTGATTACTGGTTGCGTCGTTTTGAACAAGAGCCTCTACCGCAAAAAGTTCTTGACAGTTTTCAACTGGAATTTGAAAAGTTAGTCGTTTTAGATTATATAATACGAAACACAGATCGCGGCAATGATAATTGGTTGATTCGTTACGAACAACCAAAATTGAAGAACCTAAGTCGAAGCCAGCAATCAAAATCAGCATCAATATCGTCATCTCAGTCGTCATCGAAAGTACCGTTGCGAAATCACTACATTCATCCGATTACCGTGGATGATCAAATGCATGATCTACCATTAGATGATGATTTCAATGGTGGTATGTCATCAGGCAGCAATAAATCATCGGATAGTGCAATTAGTGTACATTCAAATAACGAACTGACAACGGGTGCATCATCGAGTGGCATCGCTCAAATGTCCGATGATCAAAAAATACAAAATTTCATGGAAAATGATTGGCACATGGTTCAATTGCCCAAACTTGAAATTGCGGCCATTGACAATGGATTGGCCTTTCCATTCAAACATCCCGACTCATGGCGCGCATATCCGTATCATTGGGCTTGGTTGTCACAAGCAAAGATTCCATTCTCAAACGCCATAAAAAATCATGTGCTCCCATTGTTATCCGACATGAATTTCGTTGAAGAATTGTGCAGTGATTTGTATGAATTGTTTAAACAGGACAAGGGTTTCGATAAGCGTTTATTTGAACGACAAATGGCTGTGATGCGCGGACAAATTTTGAATTTAACACAAGCACTCAAAGATAATAAAAGTCCGGTACAATTGGTCCAAATGCCAGCAGTGATTGTTGAAAGGTATGTTTGAACTTCAAACTATTAATCGTACATCATTGTTAAGATTGAATTTTTTTTTTTTTTTCTTAATTTAAATTACAGATCGCGAACATCTTCCAGTCGATTTTCATCGTTTACACAACGGTTCCAAAGTAAAAGTCCGTTTTTCTCATGGTGTTGAGGAAACACATCGATTCATCAATGAAAACCATCATCATCAACATCATCTCGCTGGCATATTTTTCTACAATAAACATATTTCAGTGTTGTTGAATCACCAATCTTTGATTCGCCAAAATATATTCAAAACATCACCGATATTTGGACGATGGAAACAGTTATCAACTATTTTTGTTTTTCGTTTTGTTCGATACACCATTCTACTATATTTTCTATAAAACCAGTGTTTTTGTCACCACTTCGTTTTTGTTGTGTAAAAATCCCACTTCTATTTCATAACCTTTAGCAAAGACATTGGGCTTCTAGCATTAAATAAAACTTAATTTTTCCTTGCTTTGCTCAACAAATCAAAAAGATTAAACAAAATATGCTCTCAGATTGGGAATAAACTAATTCAAATAATTTATGTAAATATTGAACTTTTATGTTTTATTGTTTTTTTAATTATAAATGATATACATTATCTTGTAAATTGAAAGAATATACCTTTACTTAATCTAAATCAAAATAAAATTGAAGATGATATTTTGAACGATTAAAATAGCCGATAACGATATCATACATTTGATTTCGACAATGGCATTATAGTGTAGGTATACATAAAAAAGCCAAAAATTATTATTATTATCATTAATATTTAAATTGATTAGTTCGTCATATCCACAACCAAACAATAACGCTTCAATAAATGGAGCAACAAAGTGATTCGAAAAGATTTTAAAACAACAATGAACAGTGACTTGATAGATATTTATCCCTCTCCCGAATGAGTGCAGCAAAGATGAAATTTGCTGCTCTTGACCAACTGTAGATCAGCGCATCCTAATGATATAAAATACAAAAATACACAAACAATACAAATATTAAAAGAAACCGGTACAATTCGAATTTTAGGTCGATTATAAAATTATATCATTTATTCCTAAATAAAATGATTATATGAATATAACATATGTTTGATTTTTTTATCAGTTTCATTACCTAAACATGGTTAATTCCAAAAGGGATTCATGTGTGTGTTTCTTTCGAGTTGGTGGCTGAAATATGGTACCGCTGGAAAGATTTTGATAACACGGATTTAAAAAAAAAAACTGGAATTCGTTATCTTTTCGTTGGGAAAATGGTGAAAATAATCTTGTGTTCAACACCAACCAACGGGACCCCAAAAAATGTAGCGAAGAAAGTTTTGTTTGATCGTAAAAACAGAACGTTTATTTTTTTGAATTACATTGCCAGTTGTATCTCTGCTATATTTACTGATACTGGCCGAACTGACCGATCGAATTTTTGCTTATCGAGTCAAATCATTCCATGACTGGAACATGTCAATGCAACGTGCCATACAAAATCCATTGTTTTTTTCTAGAGTAGCACAAAAGTCACAAGGACTCACTGCCGTTATTTTAACCTATAATCGAATTGAAAGCCTTTTCAAACTCATTCAAAAACTGTCGGTTGTTATGTCATTGCAAAAAATTCTAGTCGTTTGGAATAACGAGCGAACAGTTCGCTTCCGTCTGGTTTTCCAAGCCGAACTCATATTTGGGAAATTTGGAATATCAATGGTATTAACTGGAGCTATGCGTACACAAATCAAATGCCAGTCGAAATAAAGGAATGGGTCGATGATCACATGAATTGTGAAGATATTGCGATAAATTTCTTGGTTGCGAATTTCATAAAAAAACTACCGATCAAAGTCATCAAAGGCACCACGCAAAAAAATCAAGTGCCCAGAATGCACAAATACCGAAATGCTATCAGCCGACATAAATCATATGATGAATGAATGGTCAGCATGTATCGATCACTTCGACAAAGTATATGGCGGCATACCACTTAAAACAGTCGAATTTCGTGCTGATCCAGTATTATACAAAGATAATTTCTCCGAAAAATTCAATGACGTCGGAAGTCTCTAAACGTACAATTATATTTGACATAATTGTTCGATTGCAACAACAACACACACCAAAAAAGTCAACAAATTGCCAATTGTATCTTATTAAATTAGTGCTATATGTCTATTTAAAAGACTGATCAAAATGTTCCAATAAACATATTTGAAAAGAAAATTTTGAACTTTTATATATAAATAGTACGAACTTTGTTGAAAAGTCTATTTGTAAAATTGAATAAACATTTTAATAAAAAAAAAAAAATAATTAAAATGAAAAATATTGTCGAAATGCTAGTATGGGTAGCGCCATCTGTTGTTTATTTAAATGACAATCGAAAACTTTGCCACCGCTGTCGTGTTGCCACAGTAGTAGGAAAAGAAAAAAAAAGAGCTGTACTCAATACAACTACACACGAGTGCAAAGAAGATATACGATAGAGTGTACGTACAAACGAACGTTAGTGTAAGAAGGTCAACTGTATGTTTTCAATTGCATATAGAGAAGTGGAACAATCGTGTGAAACGCATACAGCCAAGAACTCGTTTCTCTGACGAATAGATCACGCAAAATATTCAAAGAGTCATTGTACAAAATTTCTTCTTTTCACATTCACAATCGTTCCCATCATACATTTCTTTTTACACACGCAGTGAATATATCATGAACAAAGAATATTCGTTTAATATATTGTAGTGTTTATCATCGTTTTTTTTATCTTAACGAAAACATAATAAAATATTTGACAAGTTTTCGGAGAAAATATTGATCACCAAAAAAAATCAAGTGAAAGAAGTTTAGTAACATTAGACAAAGAGCACAGTGAACACTCCAATGAAAATGGAGACTGACTACTTTGTCGAATCCAATACAAATTCATCTGTACAGGTAATGTATATGGCAAATGAAAATTCAATTTTTGCTTGAGGTGATTTGTGTCTACCACTGCATACAGTTATTGTTGTTGTGGTTGCAAGTGATTTGTGTACGTACGCTCAATTTGACCGACTTGTTTTTATGTTATTCCTTATTCACTCAGAGTTAAACTTTACTCTTGTCAAACTTGTTTGATCGTTTTGTTGTTGCTGCTGCTAACAACTAAGTCTATTAACAACAACATAAAATGTACTCTTCATTGAAAAGTTTGTGCATAAATTGAAATTGTTTGCCAAAGGGTTGATTGAGCGAGAGAGAACGACATTCAATTAATTATATTGTTTGTAAATAATTATTTGTATATAAAATAAGTTTCTTCTGTCCATTGAAATGATGTATTGATTTAAAATTGAAATTGAAAATGTGTATTGTAATTGCAATTTAACTTTTGAATATGTAGGAAATGCGAACCATTGTCTCTTGCACACACACACAACTCTACAATCAATTTATAGTGTACTTTGGACAAAATTATTTGGTTCGGTTCATATTCAGTCAGCCACCTTTATTGGTAACTGTCTCTGTCAAGTAAAATGTTTTTGAAATCAATTACAAGTTTTTGATTTCTCTTCTAAATTACTCAATTTTCGACCTTGTTTTCATACATTTTTTTACATTCGTTCATCCACATTGGTATCCGTGTTCGTGGTGTATTTTAAGTGAATGGAAACAAAATTATACAAAATTGGAACTAGCAATTAAAATGGAAGAATGAAAAATCAATATTTATGATTAATGAAATAGTTTTCTCGTTAGATTCTGTTTTGGTTTTCCATTATCAATCATATCAAATTATTTAAAGAGAGTTTTTTTATTCGCCGTATCAAAATAATCCATACATTTAATTTTTTTTATTTGATTTTATAGTTTACATCATTATATGAGCCGGGCAGAGTGAAAAAGGAGCCATCGCCAACGTTTCAAAGTGAACGTGACTCATGTTTAGAATTTTTTAATAAATGGAACGAATCGGATCAGGTGGATTTCGTAGAACAGCTATTAGCTCGTATGTGTCATTACCAGCATGGCCACATAAATGCCTATCTGAAACCGATGTTACAAAGGGACTTTATCTCATTGCTGCCGAGTAAGTTTTTTTTCCTTGCATTTTACTTGTCATTGTTGAACACATTTCTGCATATTTTGACACTGTCTGAATCATGGAATTAAAAAAATTATTCAAAATGTATGGATTTACTTGCAGAAAAAGGATTAGATCACATTGCGGAAAGTATACTATCGTATTTGGATGCAGATTCATTGAAAGCGGCCGAATTAGTGTGTAAAGAATGGTTACGCGTTATTTCCGAAGGAATGCTATGGAAGAAATTGATCGAGCGTAGGGTGCGAACGGATTTATTATGGCGTGGTTTATCCGAGCGTCGCGAATGGATTCAGTATTTGTTCAAACCACGACCAGGTACAACACATCCGCAACATCCATTTTATCGATCACTCTATCCGAAAATTATGAACGATATCGAAAGCATAGAAAACAATTGGCGTAATGGTCAACACATGCTTAAGCGAATCAACTGCCGTTCAGAAAATTCAAAGGGTGTCTATTGTTTGCAATATGACGAAAATAAAATCGTATCGGGTTTACGTGATAATACAATAAAAGTATGGGATCGCAGCGATTTAAAGTGTATTAAAACGCTAACCGGACACACTGGTTCAGTGTTATGCTTGCAGTACGATGATAAAGTAATTATCAGTGGCTCAAGCGATTCGACTGTTCGCGTCTGGGATGTTGTATCCGGTGGAATGGTCAACACATTACTTCACCATTGTGAGGCTGTGCTGCATTTACGCTTCAATAATGGCATGATGGTTACTTGCTCAAAGGTAAAAATTTCCATTCAATTAGATAAAAAGAAAATTATCATTAAATAACGTTAATCTATTAAAATAAAACAAAATTCACTAAATAGGATCGCTCAATCGCTGTATGGGACATGACATCACCAAACGAAATTACATTACGAAGACTTTTAGTTGGCCATAGAGCCGCTGTAAATGTCGTTGACTTTGATGAAAAATACATTGTATCAGCGTCGGGTGATCGAACAATTAAAGTTTGGAACACATCAAATTGTGAATTCGTCCGCACATTAAATGGTCACAAACGTGGCATCGCTTGTTTACAATACCGTGATCGTCTGGTGGTCAGCGGGAGTTCCGATAATTCGATTCGGTATGAACAAAATACACATCCTTTATATTCGAATGGTATTTCCATACATTCTGTTCATTGTATTTTTTAGCCTTTGGGATATTGAATGTGGCATATGCCTGAGAGTGCTTGAAGGTCACGAAGAGCTCGTTCGTTGCATTCGGTTCGATTCAAAGCGCATCGTTAGTGGTGCATACGATGGTAAAATCAAAGTATGGGATCTTGTTGCTGCCCTGGATCCACGTACTCCGGCTAGCGCTTTATGCTTAAAAACATTAGAGGTAATTTGTCCATAAATTGAAAAACAATGATTGCTTGCCAACATGAAGTGCATTTCATAATCTAACAAATACTTTTTTGCTTTTGCATTAAACATACAGGAACATACAGGAAGAGTGTTTCGTTTACAATTTGACGAATTCGAAATTGTGAGCAGTTCACATGATGACACCATATTGATATGGGACTTTTTGAACTACACACCGCCCGAACGTGCAGTTGAAGCCAGACGATCACCATCACGTATGTTAATTTTTGTTAAACCTTTGACAGCTTTCTTGAACGCTTATTTTACGAATTCTAATTTCTGTTGTTTTTATCATTATCATATAGCTGCTCTGATGGAGCATTAACGGCTTCTATTGTCGCCAATTTCTTAGTTATCTAAATTTTAAGAGAAAATAAATACTTCATAGGATCTATGCGACCATGGATGATGATCCAAATATTCAGATGTTTGCCAGAAGGTAAAACAACTGTTTTTCCAATGAATGCTTACATTATTTTTAATTGCTTTCGTTAATTATAATTTTTCTTTGATTTAGTTGATGTGAGATGCTGATTAAAACGGTACTTCTGGTTCCAATGACAATGCAATTTTATATTGCTACATAAAACAAGATTAGAATATGATTCCAAATCAACCGAAACATAAACACATCCGCTGTAGCCGTCAGCAATAAAACATTTAGCAGAGAGTAGGCAATAGAAAAAACAAAAAAAAACGCAGAAAAAAATATGTTTAAATATATTGTCGAAAATCGGAAGAAATTTTACTCAATATAATCGATTAAATAGAACAGATTTCATTGTGAAATATTTTATCAATAACTTAAATTTCGAGCTCGTATTCTTACGCGCAATTGTAATAAAATTGTAATCGTGTTTTTTGCTCACAGTTCTTAACAGTTTCAATCGTCAGTATAATATTATTCATAACCAAATGCAGTTTGATAGTTTTAGGGACATAAGAATGATAGTGATGTTTAAATTCGGAAAAAATTCAAATCTATAATACAATATTTCCCAACTCGATGCATCATATACAACATACATACATACATACACACAAACATACATATACATACATTCATGTAACATCGTTCGAAGAAAAGAGCCACCAAATGACTCTGACCAAAATATCCCGTCTTAGCAATATTGTATTCAATTTAATTCACATCCATTTATTATTATATCAAATTAAACGAAATAGCACTAAAAATCATTAGTTTATTCTAGCCACAGCCACACACAGACATGCATACAAAATCGAATCCTGAATAATAGATACCAAATGGCGTATATTTTGGCATTTAGGGTGTAGATAAAAGATTGTTAGTGCAGCTGGCATTTCTTATACAATACGAATAGATGAATTATATTTGAAAAAAAGAAGAAGAAGAAAAAAAGAATGGGACAACACGAAATAATTCATTTTCTCTTGTGCGACCGAAAAACAATAGCCAAGCGAAAACAAATGTTAATGATCTCATGATGCACTCAATCTTTAAGTGTGAGCCTAGTGCTATCAGTTTCTTTATGTTAACACATAAAATTGGGTCGCACAAGAAAAATGTAAACAAACGGAACTAATTATCAGAGAGCAAATCCGAACCGCATTCGGTATAACTTCGACGATATTTTTCTTCCAAAAATGACTGTATATAAGATTTAAAAGGGGGAAAAAAGAGAAAAAAAGATTTGATTCAATTTTGTGTCAACTGTTACATCGCTCGATGACAAACACACTTGATGTGGCCGTTAAGAGCTTTTAAGTGCGTATAATATATATTTAGTAGAGCGACAATTGATTTTCCCTCTTTCATTGAGATATAATTTCTTGTTGAATGTGTAAAATTGTGTTTTTAAAAAAAAATTAATAAAATAAAACAAAACCAACTTTTGAAATAAATACTACAAATGTTTTAGATAAGCAAAGATATAATTGTACTTTTTACATTGGATTTGAAATATTATTATTAAATAAATGAAAAAAAAACCCGAGACAATGTGCAGCCTGCAGCCACTAAGATAAAAAGAAAAAGAAAACATAATTTGAAGAATTTTCTCATTTTTTTATCCATTCTTTCGAATAGAAGAAGCTTGGACATTTTTATTTAACTCATTCAATAGTTCAATTAAAGGAACTTAGGCACAAATCCGTGTCAAAATATCTTGACTGACTGAAAATGTAAATTTCCACGAAAATCAATCAACTTTGGTCAGTTAGCAAATTTAGAACAAGATAAATATAAATAAAATTGGCTGAATGACTTGTCAGTCGAGATATTTTCACATGGGATGGAAATGCTTTGAATTCAGAAATTAAATAAAGAAATATAATTCAATTGGGTTCGTTTTGATTTTATTTGGAATATTTGGTAATCATTCAATTCATCATATTGAACCATTCCATATCAAACAATATCATCACAAAATAAAAGGCAAGTAGACTATTCCATTGAATCTATTAACTGTTTATTTCTTGGCAGAGTCAAGGTAAATACACCATTATTGACAGATTTTTTCTCATTCGAGAAACGTCATTCAACGAACTGTCAAATCCTTTGTTGTCATTTCTAACCAATAAAGCAAAATGATTAAACTAAATCCGATTTGTTGTAAAAATTATTATGTGCCATTAAAGTTATTTAGTCGTCATTTGAAAGTGGCAAGGCGTAAAAATTATATCAAACCACCGAAGGTACAAAAAATACAGGCACATACTGCTTATCTGAAAGTAATTGGATCAGGTGCCCCTGATCAACCGGCCTCAGTAGTTCTCAAAACAACAACTAAAACCTATCTCTTTAATTGTGGTGATGGAATAAAAGCCTTGGCACAAAATGCTAAAGTATCATTAGAAAATATTAATCATACATTTTTTACACAATCAAAATGGAATTGTATTGGCGGTATGACAAGTGTAATTTTTGCAACAATTGCCAACTCTGGTTATCTACCTTCAATTCATGGACCAAATAATTTAGATAATATCTTCAGAAGGATGTCATTTCTGTCAATCGTTGGTAGTATGTTCAAAAATCGTTTTACACCAGAAACATATAAGTCATGCGAACCATTTGAAGATAATGATTTAATTATCGAACCGATTCAATTGAAACATTGGAACGAAACTGCCTTCATTTACTTATGCACATTAAAAGCATGCAAAGGAACATTTTCGGTAAGCAAATCGGTATTGAAAAATGTTCCACCACATTTAGTAATAAAATTACACCGCGGAGAAGATGTCAGTCTGGACGATGGTACTATTGTAACAGCAAATGAGGTGAGAAATCCAGACTATCCAGAAGTTCATTTCATTGGTGAGTTTTACAAGAGCTGAATATAACATGCGACGTTGGTTGATGTACTCATATATTCTTTGTTTGTTCTTTCTTCCTTTTTAGTTGTTGATGTACCACATAAAGGTTATCTTAAAGATTTGGCAACGAATATCAAATTGGAAAGCTTATTACACGAATCAAAATTACCAAATGTTGAGCTTATTATCCATTTTACACCAAAAGATGTGTTTGAAACATCACGCTATCAATATTTCATCAAATCCATTAATCCGAAAAGGAACATGATCTTAAACGATATGAACACGTAAGCATAATGAATAATGTAATTTTCTTGGGACTAAAAAGAATATTTTAATTTCAGACATTCTTGCATGGAAAGTGTATACAAATTACAGGAAAAGCTACATACGATCGATTCAAAAATTCATCCTTTGCTAAGGTTTGTGACATTTAATTTTGAAATATTTGATACAAAGTAGCTATTGAAAATAATTTTAGCACGCAACTGGATACGAGCCACAAAATATTTGACCCATATGATTGTATGAGCGAACAAACATCAACATTTTACACTAAATATATATTTCGCAAAACACAAGATGATGATTTTTTGAGAGATGTTGGTGAGGAAACGGAATCGTTTCTAATAAATGACGATTCCGGTGAAAAACCGGAAAAACAGTTTCATTTGTGCACACAAAATGTTCCATCAAAGCTTGAAAATGAACAATTTCCGAGAATCTTATTTTTGGGCACGGGTGCATCCGATTCACATTCCTTGCGTGGTCAATCTGCAATTTTAGTTCATTTATCGTAAGTGAATTTTAAATAATTTTTCATCCAAATGAAATAGAAATTAAATTTGTACTTTGGTTCATTAAATTAGGAATACCGACGCATTTCTACTAGATTGTGGCTCTGGAACGTGTTCTCAAATCAATCGATTTTATGGCAAAGAAGCGCCAGAAATATATCGGCGTTTAAAAGGTGTTTATATATCACATATGCATTTAGATCATCACATTGGAATGCCAGAAGTATTTCGATATCGGTTGCGATATTTACCAGCTGACCGTGAACCATTACGGATATTCTGTCCGGTGGAGGATTTTAAATCGTGGATTTTATTTTATTCCAAGAACGTTGAATCCATAAACCACGATATGAAACTTATCGATAACGATGTCTTGGTAAGACTGAATTCTTGTTCTTTGTTTCCACAGTTTATTGATAATATTATTATTTTGCAGTTGTATGATAAATTAAACTTTCATGAAAAAGTGTACCTGAACATTGATTCGCTTAAAACGTGTGCAGTTAATCATTTTAAAAAATCATACGCTTTAACGATGAATTTTTCATATCGTAATGGAGATAACGTGGAAACATTTCGGCTTGCGTACAGCGGTGACACAGGCCTGTCTGATGATTTTGTGAAATTGGGACATAAAGCTGATCTTTTAATACATGAGGCAACTTTTCAAGACGCACTAACAGACCTTGCTGATAAATCTAGACATTCCACCATGTCTATGGCACTTGAGCAAAGCAAACGAATGGAGGCTAAACACACGATACTGACACATTTTAGCAGTAGATATCATATTTTACCATATATTGAAAATATCGATGAAAATACGGGCATTGCATTTGACTATATGGAAATTACACCGGACGATTTGCCCAGACTTGGCTCTTTGGTCGCACAATATCAAAATGCCTTTCCAGGAGATTTGAGATATCTTGAACAGAAAACCAAAAGCTATCTATTTCAACGTGGTTTGGATACACCGATAAATGAATGATATGACGTTAAGTAAATGTTTAAAATGTAGGAAAAAAAATTGTAAAAAATATAAAGCTCAAACATTGAGCTTAATAAATGAAGAAAATTCCAAAGATGGAAAATAATTGTTTTTTCAACAACATGTTAGCTTTAGAAATTCAGTTTAAAATTGATTTTTTTCAAAAGAGTGAGGTTATAACATTGATTTGACATTTACCATTCGTATGACACCCCAGTTAGTAAATAAATACTTCAAAACATTGTATATAGTGTGCAATGAACACAGTGCATAGTAAATGCGTCAAATTTAAAAAAAAAAAAACATTTTGTTGTGTATTGTGTGCATTACGTGATTGATGTTGATTTTGTGGTGCTTAAGTAATTTATGAGTGATGAAAATAGGATTTATCTATACTTTTACCATATTGAAGGCAAAAATAGCATAATTTGGTACTGAACAGCTGATTTGATATTAATATTTTAATGATAACAACAAAGCATTTCAAAATATTGTGAAATCATAAATGA
The DNA here is from genome assembly GCF_009176525.2 of Contarinia nasturtii. NCBI lineage: Eukaryota > Metazoa > Arthropoda > Insecta > Diptera > Cecidomyiidae > Contarinia > Contarinia nasturtii. The sequence continues at coordinate 66,610 of NW_022200181.1, read as the reverse complement.
CCAGTTTCAATCGTTTGGGCAACAACCGATGATCAAATAGTTAGATATAATTTCAAGGTAATTTATGGTTTACAAAATCATAACATAGCTAATGGTTTTCCGAAAAATTATGCATCCATCCATTCAATTATAATATTTGTGGACAGACTATAGCACTCATACATTCACAGTGACAGTTAACAGTTATAAATATCACTCAAGTCATTTTGTTTATTTCAGTCGTGAAGCTTTAGCGCTACAGCGTGGTTCATTCAATCAGTTTCTACAACAATTAATTTTATTTTGTTTTGTGGTATCAACGTATAACGTGTACGTATTCGTAAGATTTGTGATAACGAGCGTAATTTTGCGGTTTGTTACGCTCTAATCAAATTAAAATTAATTTTATGCCTTGTTTGGTTGGTTTTCTCAGTAAAAAATACCCATATATAAGTCTTTTTTCGGAAAATACGTGTCGATTTTGTAGTTTAGACTTGCATTGACTTTCCATATTTACAAATTGTAAAAGTCAATTGTCATCGACCTTGAGTCCTCGATGATTCTATACTGTTTTAGCGAAGCATGACTTACAGTTAATTATTGTCCGTCATAATTAATTCGAATTTTAATTGAAACGCCATGACGCAATTACATATTCTTAACGTGTAAACAAAGTTGGAAAATAAATGTTTTTAATTGCAACGTTGAAAAAAAAATGTGCAGATGTAATGAATTTACAAATACCACAAACTGGTTCTCATTTTTATTTAAGCCAAAAATGTCCACAAAGAAACTGAAATATATTTCCAGATTTTTTAAAAATGAAAATGTGATATTTGATACCTTAATTTTTGGCAAGTGTTTGTTATCACTCACATAGTCACTTTTTTAAACGAATAAAGTTCAATGTACAATTGTTTTTGGCTTTTTTATAGTTTTGCAATTTGATTTGTTTTTTTTTATGTAGAAAATCGTTAATTGAACAATTTTGTTTGAATTTAAATCACAGATCTGTAAAAAAAAGAGTAAGAAAAAAATGGAAGTGGAATGGAAGGAAACTTATGCAATTTTGCAGAAAAAATATGATGAAGTCATCAAAACCGTTGAATTGGCAAAGCAGAATGAAGAGAAGGCAAATAAAGAAATGGCATTGATTAATTACAAACTATCTATATCATTGATCGATGAAGCATTGGCCACCCCGGTTGCATTACCAGAAGACCCAGATGACGTGGATGATACCTGGTTATTAGGTTTAAAAATTGTAAAGGCACTAAAGAGAACACGAGGTGAAGTACTACACCGAATTGCCATTTTGTCGCCGTCCACAAGTCAATCGAACGTATCGACACGAGACAGAATGCCACTTGAACAATCCAATGGTGCTAAAAAGCGACCGCGTACATTCATGGAATTGGCCGAAGCATTACAAAATTTAGAGTTTAACTTGAATGATCCGAAGGAATTGCCAAGTGTTTTAGAATTACTTTTCTCTTGTGAAGGTGTTAAATTGTATCATATCAATGTGAATGGTGAAGTGACTACAACAGATGATTCATCAACCTTGCGAATTGTTCGATTAGATCAAGATTTAAATCAGCATTTTGATGCTACATATTTCATGCAAATAATTCGTTCATTGGCTGCCGAAGAAATTCAACAGGGTTTTGATGATGGTGAAGATAAAGATACCGAATTAGACAATACAATTGGAAATGATGATGATTTGGATGAAATACCGTCTACAAAAAAAGTGCGAGAAAATACTCCAACAAAAGCAATTGACTCATCTTTAATATATCCACTGGTGCCCGCTGTTTCACCATGTTTCCGAACTGAATTTGGTGCTTTCATCTTTCCGGATATTCAATCCGATGAACAAGGTGCTGCTATTGGTATTGTTATTCCAAAATCAACGGATGCTATTGTGTCAGAAATTTTAGAATCAATCCTACACGGCATCGTTCGACAAAAAGAAGAAGGAGAAGACGAAGATGAAACCGAAGAAGAGGGCAGAACGAAAAGAAAACGACGACATGCCAGTGAACGTGTTTCAGATAATCTCGTGCAAGGTGCATGTTTTGTATCAAACGGTTTAGTCAAGGGAACCGAACAATTTGGAAAACTCGTGTCATATACCACACCATACATAATTTCAAAAATGGCCAGAGCACCAGAAAATGCACCACCCGTTTCGAATAAGGTTGCCAATGGTATTGAAATCGCAAAATCGACAACTGGAATACTTGTTGGTGTTACAGGTTATTTGGCCGGAAAAGTTGGCAGCGCTTCGGTGGCGTTAGGAAAATTTATCGCACCGCATGTTCATGCTCAAGGTATTCAACGAAATTCATTGTTAGGAAATTTCTTTTTAAATTATTGTTGTTTTTTTTTTCTTCATAAGGTTCAAAAATATTATCAAATACAATGGGCTATAGCACAGATGAAGCCAAAGATAAGGTGAATACTAAGTTTGTTCTACCACTATTTGGTATTTCTAAAAAGAAGAAAAAGTATTTGTGTCGCTATAATTGTGTCACTAAAAATATAAATATTTTTTTCAGATGAGTGGCGTTCTCACTGTTGCCGCTGGTGCTGTTGAAGGATTTGGTACGATCTATAATGGTTTGGAGAAATCGGCTGGAATTCTTGGAAGGAATCTTAGTGACAATTCGGTTCAAATCATCGAACACAAGTATGGTGCACAAGCCGGTAATCTCGCACACGATACATTCGACACAGTGGGGAACATGATCAATTTATCACAAAATATGAGTTTAATTACACCCAAAGGTCTTGCCAAGAAAACGGTTAAAGGAACTGGTAAAGCGATTATCGGCGATTTTCGACCACAAGTTCCAAGTAAGTTTTAACGAAAATAATTTTAAATGATCTTTTAATCATATAGGTTGCAAAATTTATTTTTCCAGAAACAAACTATGCAACAGCTGGTTCTTTGTATCCCGACTTGACGGAATTCTCCAAAAAACTGACCCAATCCGATAATTAGACGTGTATATGTATAACTTCGGGTATCGATCAAAGCATCAAACCATAAGCATGCAGCCAAATGTTTGTGATTTCATACTTGGTGTCTACCGTAGTAACATATGATGTTATTTCAATATATATCATTTTAAATGCAAATAAATAGTTTTTATAGACCTCAAAACTGAATTCATTTATGATATTGCGGTGATTAGAATCAACAACAAAAAACTCTTTGTGATATGGCGTCATCTACCGACCGGCTAACTTATTTGACTTCTGTCTTGAATAAAAAAACCGTTTTTAGAAAACTAATATTTATTATTATTATTGATTAAATGGTTCATAGCATAAATTAGTGGTATCTTATGTTGACTACCTGTGAATGGCATCACAATCGACGAAAATGAAATCAACGAAAACATTTTTTCTATACATTTTTCTATTTCCACAAACAAATGAAATTTCCGACTGAATGAATTCCGAAACATCTATTCAAGATCAATTCAATAACAAATGATGCCAACTTCACGTGTAATCGATAATATGGTTTGAAATTGCGTTCATTTTGTAAACCACTGCTTATATTCTGACAGTTCAGACTACCTTGCAAATGGTGCTATCTACTAAAAATTTATTCTAGTTTGAAATCAAGTAAGAATTAATTGGAAAATAATCAACGTGATTATCTCATAGTCATTTAACGCTTTGATAAAGTGAAAAGCTTCTTTAAAAATGACGAAAACCCATCAGAACGAAACTAGGAACGAAATCACTTTATATTCAAGTCACACCACAGATGAAAAGTCATCCCCAACATCTTTTGAATTATCGACATTTTGTGCTGAAACAATAACTGGATTTTTGGATGGTTTGTCTGCGGGTCGTCGTTTGAATGCCGGTAAGTCATTAAATTTTGGTAAATTTTCAATAAATACTAAGTTCAAAATAAACCACTAAAACAATTATTTGTAGAGCGTGAAGTGTGTTTGGAATTGTTCAATAAATGGAATGAATATAACCAAATTGATTTCGTGTTGTTGCTTCTGAATCAAATGAACCAGCAACAATGCGATCAAATAAATACATATTTAACGCCATTGCTGCGACGAGATATGATTTCAATGTTTGCAAGTAAGTTTGACTTTGTCATCATAATTCAAATAAATTGGAACTGAATAAACATTGTTTTTCCGAATGCAGAATGTGGCGTTGTGCATATAGCAGAGGCAATACTGCTTTATTTGGATTTTGATTCGTTGAAAGTGGCAGATTCACTGTGCCACGAATGGTCGCGTATCATTTCAGATGGTATGCTATGTTTTACGATTATTTTCGATTATTTGTCGATTATTTTAAATTAATTCGATTCTTTTCTTTTGTGATTTTCCCCTTAGGTATGATATGGAAGAAATCAATCGAACATAAGGTGCAAACCGATTCACAATGGCTTTCGTTGTGCAAACATCAAAAATGGTTTCAATATTTATTCAAACCACAGCCGGGTACACCCTAGGGGCAATTCACTTAAAAATTACCTTTCTATTATTTAATAATTGTTATTGATTATTGCGATTATTCTTGTTCTTTTTCGATTATTGCGATTATTTTCGATTATTTTCGATTATTTCGATTATTTGTTGATTATACATTAATTCTAATATCCATACTATGACATTGCCAAATGACAATGAAGAAAACAGAATGTATGTAGGATAGAAAGAGAGACTGTGTGTCTGGGCGACTGAGTGAGTGAGTGAGTGAGAGATTATTGAAAACCATTAGAATGTAAGGCTTGACCACATGTATTTATTACATTATTGTCGCGACAGCAAAAAGATTCGCTGAAAATTGAGATTTGATTGTGGTGGTAGTAGTAGCAGTGGAGGGAACAACACACATGGAATTAATGCCGTACACACAATTTGCTATTGCATCGGAACGACGTCACAGCGGCAACGGCAATATGGCGTAGCGAATGGACAATACTGCGAGAACAGTAGCAACGACAAAAGATCACATTCGGGTAAGCATATTCAAATGTATTGTATTGTGAAATTGAAAACTGCGTTGACATAAATTTTTGTATTGGTATTGTGGATGGCGCGCATAAACCAAAATCGAATGCGCATCTGTGTGAGTCTGTGTATTTTTTGCCGGCATCGCACCACAATACATTTCACTTGTCGTTTGACACACAAACTGTTCGAACATTCTGAACAGAATTAGAACGGAATTAAACGTGAAACTAAAAGAAGCATTTTTTTTCATTTTCCAAGTCATTGTGCATTTACATTGTTTGTTTCAATTTATTTTTTCCGATCGCAAAAAGAAAAGGTATGTGTATTTTTTTTTGTTAAATTAAATTTTGTGTTGTGCCATATATTTATATTGAGCATTCAATTGTGGACAATGCTGTGGTTTTCAAACATGTTATTGCGTGTTTTGTGAATGTAGCGGTACTTTTGTGCACATTCAAAGGCTACTTATTCGAATATTCTGAACAGAATTAGAACGGAATTAAACGAGAAACTAAACAAAAAAAAAATATTTTTTTCAAAGACATTGTGCATTTACATTTTTTTTTTAATTTTTGATCAAAATTTGTCATATATATGTTCATATTACGTTAAGGTTTACATATTCTAATGTAACATTTCATTATTGTCTACAGTTAACATGGCAAGAAAACGCAAACGTCGAACTGACAGTGTTGAACCGTCAACATCAGTGCCACCATCAGCTATTGATCCAAATCGACCCGAATTCCAGCCATTTGTCGAATTAAACATATTGACTGAAGCCGAAATAAATGAGGCGTTACACAATCCACGCGATATTGATCATCATCATCAACATCATCATCAAGATGACAGTATGCAACCGCGTGTACTGCTGAATCGTTTGACCGAAGAAGAGATTGCGGCACACTGTAGTTCCAGCACCAGTGTCGGTCCGACCGAAACGAAAAAGGCACCGAAAGTCGAATTCGATCAGGTAAATTTTACCGTTAAAACTGGTTTGAGAGGTGTATTAAATGATATACCCGATGATGAAAATGCAAAACGCTTGCTTTTAAACCGCATTTCTGACGATGTGGTGCGATGCACGAAAATTGCGATACAAGCATCGAGTGCAATTCATTTCATCTTCAATAAAAAGATGGAAGAGGGCACACCGGAGGAAATTACCGAATTTTTCAACAAAACTGACCGTCCAAACAATCGATGGTCAGAGACACAGCAAATGTTGTCCGAATATTTTTACGGCGTGCTGCGAGACAAATGCCGAAGCGATGACTATCCAATTCAAAAGCATGCACCGGAATTTCTCGATATTATGTTGCGAAATGGTGAGGATGTCCTCCAAACCAGCGATAAAATAGCGCAACAAATCAAGTACATGTGCCAACAATATCACACAAATTTCATGCTCATCATTGTAATACACACGAAGGCTCGACTACGTCGATTTTTCATGTTTGTGCAAAATAGTCTGCATCCAGCCTATACAAAACAACAAAAAAACCATAACAAAAATGTCGTAAATCGCACAATTCGATTCCTGTTTGATGGCACAGTTGAGTATGAAGCGGATTTAGTTAACGCATTCACCGTGCTGCTGGAGCCGAACATTGAAAATAAATGTGGCATGTTCATGGACATTAAACTAACATGGATGCAGCATGTCCCATTGTTATTTCGTTTGCAAAAGTTCATTTATGAAGATTGTTCCATTGGCCACGTTTCAGCGCCGGCACATCATGTTCGATTCGAGATCTTTATTCGACGCTTTGACTGCCGTCGGTCGCAAGCCACGTAAACCGACCAAAACACCGAAAGCTTACGACCGAGACGAGTTCCTCGCCAAAAAAAGTTTAGTCCGAAAAATGTGGCAGAAATATTTCGATTATGAAAAAATCATACCGACAACACCGAAGAAATATTTCAATCAACTAATTTACACGGATGGTGTGGCCGTGTCTCTGAACTGCATCAAAACAATTGTTAAACAAACCGAGGAAGATCGAATCGAACGACTTTCGCAAGATTTTGAAGGTGGCAAATTCGAACGATTGCTCGGATTGGATCCAGGCAAACATGGGGTCAATCACTAAATTCTAGTGCATCTAGTTTTTGATAAAAATTCACTAGAAAACTAGAAAATTCTAGTGCGTGAAGTTGGCTCTCAGTAGTTTTTCATATAAATTATATGTCCTTTGGTGTGAAGTTGGCTTCGTTTGTGACGTCATTCTTCGCACTAGATTTACTAGTTTTTCTAGTATTCACTAGCGTGATTCGCCCCATGCAGGCAAAAGACTAACAGTTGCTGGTGTTGCCAGGGAATATCGAGACAATGACGTGATAGTCGAGCGCAATATTCGAGTGGAGGCTGGCAAATATTATCGCCTAATCAATGCGAAAAAACAAAAGAAATTGCGTGAAGAACTTGACACAAAGTTGCAAGATCGTTTGTTGGCAGATCGAATGACGTATCCGGAGATCTCCGAAACATGTCCGCACTATGTTGATTTTGCGAATCACCATTTTCGTTTTTTCAATGAACAAATCAAAGTGTACTGTTCGCTCAAGTATACCTATTTGGCATTCGGTGGTTTCATCAAGAAACAAAAAGCGATGGATAAAATCACAAACGAATTGTGTCAAGGTAAACCAACGCTCATTGTCATCGGCGGAGCAAAGATGCGACAAGGTCTCAAAGGCCATCCAGAAACACCACAAACGAATCGCTATGTGCATTATTTCAATCGACGACGTGGATGTAAGTGTTTGGTAGTAGATGAAAATCGCACGACAATGTTGTGCAGCCTATGCTGGACCGTATTGCAAGCGCCAAACAATCAACCGAAAGCACGATACAGAACGTGTTTGAATTGTATTGTAAAGATCCTTGCAGAACCAGCACATGTAGTTTGGACGAGGAAAAGTAAACGTCGTTTGAGAAGAGAGCGACGTCGTTTGAAAAGAGAACTACGTCGTCGTTTGAATGCAGGTGAAAACGTCAACAATGCAGCAGCACCAGAACCAGCCAATGTGAACAATGAAGATGAAGTGATGCCATTGGTCGCTGATGTAGTACAACAAGTAGAAGTAGTGGAAGTACGAGAAGAACAACAACAAGAAGAAGATATTTTCATTATCGTTGACGGTGATGAACAAATGCAAATGTATGTACCAAATCCACAACCACAACGAATGGTTTCAAAGATTGTACGGATAGTTAAAAACAACCGGGCCGGCCGACTTGGAACTGTGATCGTGGTGTGGAATCGGGACGTAAATGCGGGTCGCAACATTCTATATCGCGGTTTGTGCATACTGCGACATGTAGAACCGAATCCCGTTTTCACGGTCCGAAATCTTGCGGAACTCGGCATGTGAGGTAAGTATATACAAAAGAAGAGAATACACAATTTGTAAACCAATGACACAATCAACCAAATTAATACATTAATTTTCTGCTACTAATTTTATAATAAATTCCATTTTTTTTCTCTATGCACAGATCTCCGCTACAACGATCATCAATCAATCATAAAAATCTCAATTTTCAGCTATTTTTTAGCTATCGCGATTTCAGTAATGGAAAGTTTTCATTTAAGATTTCTTTATATTTATGTGGTCGCCTTATTTCAATTTATTGATATATACACTTGTAAGCTACGATTATTTTTCGATTATTTGTCGATTACTTATCGATTATTTCCAATTATTTCTTTTCTTTTGTGATTCTCCCCTTAGGTACACCGCATCCACCGAATTCCTTTTATTATTCACTTTATACGAACATCGAAAAATACATTGAAAATACAAGGAATAATTGGCAAAATGGATTGTTCAATTTGACAAGAATTAGTTGCAATTCGGCGCGATCAAGAGGTGTTTATTGTTTGCAGTACGACGATGAAAAAATTGTGGCCGGACTACGTGACAACACAATTAAAATATGGAATCGCAATAATTTAACACAATCCAAAACGCTGAGCGGACACACTGGTTCTGTGCTTTGCTTACAATTTAATGATCAAGTTATTATCACTGGTTCCAGCGACTCGACTGTTCGAATTTGGGATCTGAACACTGGCAACGAAATCAACACATACATTCATCACAGCGAAGCTGTGCTCCATTTACGCTTCAACAAAGATATGATGGTTTCATGCTCACGGGTAAGAAATATATACCGCACTTACAAGCCATGAAAATTGTATATCATTTTCTACGAAATAAATTCATACATTTTATTAGGACCGATCGATTGCTGTTTGGGATTTATCACCAAAGATGGAACTTTCATTCCGTCGAGTATTAGTTGGACATCAAGCCGCTGTGAATGTCGTTGATTTTGATGAAAAGTATATTGTGTCTGCGTCGGGTGATCGGATAATTAAAGTGTGGAGTTCATCTGAATGTGATTTTGTACGAGATTTAGTCGGACACACACGCGGTATCGCTTGTTTGCAATACCATGATAATTTGGTTGTCACCGGCAGTTCAGATTGTACAATCCGGTACAAATTTGTTTCGTCTAAATCGAATCTTATATTTATTTATTTATGACTAACAAATTATATACTTTGCAATATCACCTGCTCTATTTTATAATTTTTTTTTAATTATTGTCGTAGTATTTGGAATGTTGAATCTGGCGAATGCATACGAATACTTGAAGGACACCATAATTTAGTTCGATGCCTTCGCTTCGACTCAAAGCGCATTGTAAGTGGTGCATACGATGGAACAATCATTGTATGGGACTTAATCGCAGCACTCAATCCAGATGTTAGCAGTGATTCATTGTGTCTAAGTAAACTGAAGGTTTGTTTAATACTATTACTCTTAGCAAATTATATCAGATGCCAAAATTCCAGAGATCTATATCAAATTAATTATATTTTGGTAAAATTACCAGATAAAATGAATCTATCGCCAAAAGGACCAAAGTCAACCTCTTTTAAAAGCATTTAGATTTTCCGTCTGTCTGATTATGTACAGTTTTAAACTCTTTTTCCACCACAGGAACACAATGGAAAACTATTTCGACTACAGTTTGACGAATTTCAAATTGTTAGCGGCTCACATGATGACACCATATTGATATGGGATTTTGTGAACTTCACACCACCCGAATGTGCAGTTGAAGCCAGACGATCACCATCACGTATGTTGATTTTTGTTAAACCTTCAACAGCCTTTATAACGAATTCTACTTACTATTGTTCTTCACATTATCATTATTATAGCTGTTCGGATGGAAAATTAACGGCCTCTATTCTCACCAATTTCTTTGTTATCTACATTTTAAGAGAAAATATTACTTCATACGATCTATGCGACCATGGATGATGATCCAAATATTCAGACTTTTGCCAGAAGGTAAAACAACGATGACACAATTCTAATATGGGATTTTTTGAATTACACATCGCCAGAAGAAGGTCAATCGCCTAAAGCCGTCAATTTTAGATCAAATTTGTTTATATTTGACTGTTCATACGGAATGTAAACATTTTGTGTACTTCTATTATTCATATGCAAACTTGGATAAAGTAGGTTTAGAAATTATTGTATTATTTCTACTAAAAATTCGCGCATTGGAAGTCGATTGAAGCGATTACTAAAATGTGTTTTTTTTTTTTAAATTGGCAAAGCCGACGATGCTCATTAAAATGCTTTAAATATAAAAACAAATTACAAATTCTAAATTTCTCAGTTTTACTCATCATTCAACCTAAATACTATTTCATTTAACCTTTCTTATACCAAATATATAATAATACTATAGTTATTGAAGATAATCATTGGTGGTCATTAAAGTGATAAAAAAAATTTATTTATTGAAGGGAGATAAAAATGAAGCAATTTATTTATTTTAAAAACAAGAAACATTGCGACGCTAAAAAAACATCGAATTAAAAAGAAATTTCACAATTTCAAAATATTTTGAATTATGAAAAACTTTCAAACAGATCCTTCAATACTTAGAATGTGAAGAATGTAGCGGTTCTTCTTAGGTGGAAAATATTTATAAAAATATATATTTTGAATTCACAAAAAAAATATGTTTTTTTTAAATGAAAAGGAAAAAAAAAAAAATTATTGACATTTTTTAACGTTTTTGTTATTATTTATTAATATATATTAACAGATTCGGTTAATTTTACATCTTTAAGCTATATTTGAGAGCCTGAAACCCAAAACAAGTTATAAAAATTCTTTTCGGAAAAAAAGCAGAAGAATGTATTTTAAATGAAAAAGGCGATAGAAAAAAACTGAGAGTTAAAAGAGCATATACAGAACTGAGAATTAAAACAGAATATAAATTCAGTTAGCGACAAAACAAACAAGCGATATGTTATATTTTGACTCTCAGTTTTTATTTGTCCCATGTTTTTGACGAAAGCAAATATGAATATATTTATCGATTCCAAATAAAAAGATATACATTTTCAGTGCTAAAATGAGGCGAATAAAAACTGAGAGTTAAAATACAATATACCGAATTGAAAGTAAAAACAGCAAATCGATATATGCTACTTTTGCTCTCAGTATTCTATGTGTTGTTTTAACTCTCAACTCTCTATATTCTCGTTTTGTGCTCAATAATTTCTTATGCTCTTTTTCCGATAAGAATTTTTATAATTTGTTTTGGGTTTCAGGCTCTCATTTCATAGGTCAGCTAAGTTGTGGATGAGACAAGAAATCATAATAATATCAAACATGAATTATGAATATCAGTTAAATAATGATGATACTTTGTTTACAGAGGTTTACAGTCTTGAATGTGAGTTCTGTGAGTAATTTCACCAAATATTTTTACGTGACAAATTCACACAATGTGTTTGAAATGATAATTTCAAAGCATAACAAACATAACCCCTAACAAGTGACATTGTTATTATATATAAACGTTCTTAGACCAACTACAAATAATTACGAAAAAAATGGTTTCACGTACAAATGGTGTTTAAAATTAGTGTTATTTATATTTTCAAAACAAACAAAATGTATCAATACTCAAGAGTGAGTTCCTTGTAGTCCGAATTTGATGTATGGTGTACGGCTTTCCAATCGGTGCCAAGTGCTGTTGCAAAAGATTCTCGAATGTGTTGATTGCTACAACGAAATGCCAGTTTCAGCGTTTTGAGTGTTTCACATTCAGCAACGAATCGGCACAGGTGAGATGATGTTGAAATAAAGTCGCCAAATAAGTAAAGGATCGTAAGTTGAGGCAGAGTTTTTGCAAATAATGTGAGATTTTCATCCAATTTCTCCATCGGCATCAATTCTTCGAGTGAAAACTTTTTGGTCATTATTGTCTGTCCGGGCGTTAGACCCAAACTAATCAAATTTGTGCACTTTGTGATGAAATCAGTCCATTTTGAATACGATGCCGAGTAGCCGATTATACATAAATTCTTCAGATTTGCAGCTGACAGTGATACTTGGCATTCGTTCTTTTCTGGAAGATAAATTGTGAGCTGTGTCAGTGTCTGGAAGTCAATAACAGCGTCTTCGGGTGAATTTTCATTGCCGGTGAGTTGAAATGTTAATTCAGTCAAATTGGGCAGCGAATCGTTGATGATGTTTAACATTTGTTTATTCATACCAGGTACCATTAAACATAAGCTCTGCAGATGAGAATTTCGATGCAAACACGACACAACATTTGAAATTGACAATTGACTCAGTTCTTGTCGATCGTGTTTCAATGTCAATTTTGTCAAGGCAGGAAATGTTGCTTCGATGTGTTTTGGATCAGAAAATGTTGAATTTACTAATTTTAAATGTTTAACACTCGGAAACCATTGACATAGGCGAGAGAGATTTTGTCGAAAGTCACCTTCATGAATGGACAATTTCGTAATGGCCGGAAATGATTCGTGTACTTTGTTGAATGTCCATGCATCGAACGATTGGATTTTCAGCTTCTGTAATGAATCAGCACAATGTAAAACAATGTCACGTTCAATTTTACTCCAATTGCTCGGGTCATCCATCAGGAAATTTCGATTGGAGTAATCGATTTCCAGCTTCAACACCAAATGCCCAAACAAACGAAGAAATGTTGCGGATTCAATGTCACTTTTCATGCGAATATTTTGATCCAGAACGACCGACGTTGAACAAATGAAACCAGATTCATCGATCACCACGGTTTCATTGTTGTATTTTTGTCCGAATATCGACTTTGCTGGTGTTCTCAATATTGCATGTGCATCTGCCAATGTTGTTAATTCCGACAAACTCAAGTAGTTAAACAAATGTGAGGCGATAATGCGATGATCATGTTGATTTTGCGAAGTATCATTGATATTAACCATTTTATCTGAAAATTCCATTGCGACTACAGCACAATTGAACCAGGAAGTATCAACATGTATTCAAATAAAAAACAATAATAAACATACTAAGACAGGTATCTATTGAGACATTTTCAAAAGAAAAGTTCACTTATTTTACCATTTCCAGATATTTGAATATTCCAACAAATTTACTCTAGTTTGTTGTTAGTTCAAATGTCTCCAGGTTACTGTTAAGAAAAACAAGGGAATTTTAACTGAGCTAAATTTTGGATGGACTACGCAAAAACAACAAAATATATTTTGTTTATTTCAGTTTTGAAAGGTTACATTGTTTACAAATTTTTGTAGTTTGACAAACATTAGTCAACCGATTGTGGGAATGAACAAGTAGAACAATCTTGAGAAGAACGTTCTTGAAAACGTTTGCAAAAGTAATAAAGTAAGACAATGCTCTCTTTGATTCCATTGCAAATTCGTTTCATTCGCATATGTTTATACAAAGAAACGATTGTGTAAGCAAATGCTGTTTACTTTTGTATGGTATAGTTGAGTTTCATTTTAATCGGCGCAGAAGTCATGAAATTTTTTATGAAATCATTATCTATAAATTTTTGGGCGATGATCATTCTGATTAGTGAGATGATACGAGTAATATTTTTTTTCTCGAAATTAAGAACATAAAAATGACAGTCATGTTTTGATTGGAAAGTTAGTTGGACATTCTATATCGCATAGTTCTTTTGATTGAAATCTGTTCTCACATGTTCCAAAATTGATAGCACATTTATTTTGATACAGAAAACATTATTTTAAAATACTCAGTGCGATCAGAAAAATTGTTTAAGTTGTCTGGCCGCAAAAGAATTGCTCAATTTACACTTGGATAGCCGCCTATAGGCAGATAAGAACAGTAATTTCTGTAAAGATTCACGTTTCAATAAGCGGAATGAAATTATATTCATTTTGAATGTACTATTGCTATGTGTCGCTGAGAATGAAACCTCCTGGTCTTACTCATGGAGTGAGTAATTCCAATTGAAACTTGTAATGTAATCAAAGTATTTACGAAAAAAATTATTTCTGCTCCTATTAAAATGAATCATTTCATATGCTATGAATCATTATATCACATTACACATATATGTGTCGACAAAGTTCCCCCACACCACGTTTATATGTTTATCATACAATTAATTATTTAAATGCATAAATCATTTAGTTAAAACTTTTATATCAAACTGATTGGTCCAGCATGACCCATTTATTTAAAATTCGTGTAAAATTGTGTGCACTTTTTCAATTAATTTATTCTATAGTTATGGAATCTGAAACGAAAACATTGGACAAAACTACTGCGGATACTTTTACAAAATTTGAACTCCTTAAAATTATCTCTATATCAAAAGGCACTATTTTTGTTGTTGTATTTCTAGTGATCATGGTAATTGTGTGCGTTTTCAAGTACTGCAGAGAAAGAGAGTCTGAGGATAACCTACAAGCCCTCAACAACGAAACAAATACCACATTATCAACTATAAACGAGGATGTGACTTCCAACCCCGAAGAGAAACAATATGTAACCATTGAAATATCAAATGAAGGAGAACTTTGTAGCGAGGAGACTTCATCCGTATATACCACCCAAACAGACAACTATGAAAAAGTTTGGTTTGGACGTACCATAGGAGAAAGTCAACAGGATTTGCGAATTTTAGATTTTTAGAAAGATAGTAGTTTCGTTCAAAGCGTTTAGTTTGGATCACTGCTCATATATATGTTTCCAAACGTATATTTAATACCACATCTTATTATCATTCTAATCATGATGTCTGGTGGGCCACGGTTCAAAGTCGAGTTGGATAATTTCAGTTTTCTCACGTTTATGATAATAAAATCGCTTGTGGAATTCTTTTTTTTTAAACAAATACCATTGAATAGACGTACTTCCAATGTAGTTGTATTAATTTTTCTGTAAATTTTGAAATAAATTATAGAGATTTTTTTGTTTAATGAGTTTATTTATTGCGTAAAGCAATAGGATGATACAATATTAAGAAATAAATGTTATTAGCAACCAGACAAATGTGAATTTAATTTTTTTTCGACTATTTTTTATCATTATCGTATGTCCGCTAGAATAAAAGCAGATAATTAAATTTGATGCTTTTAATTTCGCCGTAAAATCATTTTAAAACCAAAACCAATTAACACTGGCGATTCTCAAACATTCATGTATTTATATGCTTTTTTTAACTCTACCTTTCACAAAATTTATTCGACGATTTGGCAATACCACCGAAGAATGTTGAAATGCTTTTTGAATTATTTAATATGTGTTTAAAGAGAATGCCAGAACATTTACCGAAAATTATAGATGCTCAGACTTGGAAATTCCGTTTTATCTAGTTGAACAAAATTGACGTCCAAAAAATCCTAGAAAATCAAAAGAATTTTCCGACAAATAAACTAATATGTGAAAAATATTATGTGATCACATTGATTGCTCATATTATATACTTTTTACACGTGCATAACAACGATAAATAATAAATAAAAAATGAAAAAAAGAAAAAAATCGCGCAACAATTATAATGTTCAGGCAAATGTATTTGAAAAGGGGGAATAAAATTCATCAAAGAATAGCTTTCGTTAGATATGAGGATCATGAAGGATTTTTGAAAAATTCACCACAATTTAATTGCTTATTGGCTATAGAAATTTCACCCGACAACTAATAAAATATAACAGAAAATTCAAAATAATTCATTTTTAATTTCAATAAGAAGTAAAATAAGCATTTTTTTTTTATTATTATCATCTTCCCAGGGCTGCATTTTTCAAAAATACACACCACATATACTCACACATTTGAATCTATTCAATAATAATAATTGATTATTTATTGCCAAATGGCTGTGAGAATGGACGGCAAAAAGAGAAGCATTGTATGCGATTTAAGTTTTATAATAGAAACAACTCTTGCATATAAGCAATCGTGAGTGCTATTTTCTGTTCTTGGTAATGCGTCATTGAATAAAGCTTGTGATTTTGTTGCCCTTTAACCTGCATTTAAGCGTAATTGCCACTGAAAGCTGAAAAGCATTGAATAATATACACTTGAACAAGGCGAATCCGATTATTCAAGGTTGATTTATTCATTCGACGACCATGGTAAAAATCAACATTGTAATCGAGTAGATTCTCGAGAAAATCTGAAAAATGAAATGAATTTAATGAAGTTAATAATCTGAATGATATATCATCTCGTTTCAAACCGTAACACATGTTGCCAAATTTAAAGGAGCCATGGCACCGATTGTAAGTAGGGCTGGTTTCTGACAATTCTTTATAAAAAAACGATATATACGTTGATCTTCTAGCGATAGCTCATTAAAATTTATATACAAAGCAGATTTGTAAATCCGGTCATGCTGTAAATCATTGGACCATAATTAGTAATTTATTTAAAATGATATGAAAATATTGAGAATTAAACTTACGGTTAGCTCGACGAAGTTACCAAGTAGGCAAGCGGTGAAAATCTGAAACAACAGCCCAAACAGCAAACCATAAACAGGCAAGTAATGAAGCTGTAACATAAATGTATTTGAATCAAACTCAGGGATATCCGATAAAATTAATGTTATCACGCATATTACCGTTAAAATAACGTAAAAAATGATAACCGATCCAATACTTGAACTAGCGATTTGTCCAAAAAACATTATAAATGTCAATTTTTCAACACGTTTCATGTACCTTATGGATAAAAAATTAATTGAAATTAGCTTTTTTCTGAGATTTTTTTTCAAGCAGTGCTATAAATTATTGAAAATTTAGTTTTTTTTTAAATAAATATTTCAATTGCAATAAAAAAATCGAATTTACTTGGTCATTTCCTGATGCATTAGCAAAATGTTTCTGAGTCGTGATTTCACCGTCAACGTTGAATTCTTTTGTAATAGATCGTCGTTTATTTGTGCCATATCAAGTGAAATTAATTTTGCAAAAATCAGCGTGCTTATAATTATGATTGCCATGAAAAAGTCACATGCCAATACTCCAAATGTAGCCAAAATAAATAATAGAACTTGATAACAGCTCAAAATAATATAGCCAGCCAATTGAGTTTCATCCACGCCTGGCAAATACACCGGAATAATTGTAACCACTTCATTTTCAAAATAATACATATAAAGGGGATACGGAAAAAATGTAAACACCGATAAAATGTATAGCGTTGTTATGACCTTAAAGAAAACTTCGGTGCCGAATGCAAAATTGCTGAAAAATGCAAGTCTTTCCTTAGATTTTGTTTTAATATGAGCCTTATACAGTTTCTGTATGAAATGAATAACCCATTGAAGATCTTCTACATATCGTATATGAAACATTTTTATTACACACTGAAATATTGAATTAATATTCATGAGAAAAAATGAAACATTTAATTTCGGTTTTTTTCAATTGTTACCTGAACCGCAATCAAGAAAAAAAGCAAATTAAATATCTTGGCAAGAGAGTCATAATATATACAGCTGTAGACCATTGCCGAAAAAGTAAGAACCAATGTCCCATAAACGAAATAGGACATCACGTTTAGTTGAAAATTTTCATCAAGAAAGTCGTGTCCAACCAACTTGAGAAGTGAACGCTCCCATTCAAAAATGCAACGATTAAATCGATTATATGCTTCCATTTTCAATTCTATATGAAACTTGGAAATTTGATATTGAAGACTAAAAAAATAATAGACTGATTCTGTTTAGAGATTAATCGACACTGAACACGTATTTCTAAGTTTGTGTATCAAAATAACCGCGGAAAATTTATAGAAATATCATTTTGCTGTTGTAAAGGTTTTTCTCATCAAATTCGATCATTATATGACTACTAGGGTGGACCAAAAAAAAAAGTATTTAATTTTCAACATTCCAGGTCGGTTTTATCATGTTCGGGGCCTAAGAACACGATATGGACCGTTACTTTGTTCAATTGGAAAACCCAGGCGCTACAAATCCATTTGGTAGATTCCTCGGCGGGCCATCTTGGTGACATTTGAAAGTCTTCTAATTTCTTAAAAAAATATGTAAAAAATAGGTAGTAGGAGGTTTTTTGGTACGATAAAACCGAATCTGACGTTAATTTTGCGATACGACCAATTTTTAATACATTTTTCATACATAAATCAACAAAAATGACGATTTTGTATGGGACCTATACTTTTATCGTATCGTAATGTCGTGAAACTTTGCACAGGCTATTTAATTCATAAAAAAATAATAACATTCTGAAAGTTTGAACAAATTCCAAAAAAATCAGGGGTACCTCCCATACAAAATTTCGGACCAATACAAAATATGTACGGATATACGACAGTGTTATTTCAGCGGTCATTTCCAATTGAACAAAGCAACGGTCCATATCGTGTTTTTGAGCCCCGAACATGATAAAACCGGCCTGGAATGTTGAAAATTAAATACTTATTTTTTTTGGGCCACCCTTATGACTACGGGAATACACACACATTGCATTTTATAGTTGTTTTGGATTTTTTTACTTTTCCACACACTTAGTGTGAGAAAGGTATTGTATTTGGCCGAAAAACCAAATCACAGTGTTTTCTTTGGCAAGAGAAAACCGAATTTCTATTTAGTTTTGGGATGCAAATAATTTGTAGCAAAATTTTCATACAAAAATCTCCAAAAATGTGTATTTTTCTATGCGAGCCATGCCGGTATGATATAGATTATATGTATATTATGGATAGCTCCCTTACAAACATTTTGGTTTTTGAGCCAAGGTACACTTATTTTTCATTGAAATTTCATCAGACTTTGTACGATTATGTATTTTGGTAAGATTGATTGCATTTTGTTTCTGTTTATTCTCAAAATATCAGTTTCCACGAGGAAAAATCAGCTTATGTACGTAGGCCTCTTTATTTTTTAAAAATTGTTATCATATGTTTTGGAAAATAAATTTCACAGAAGTATCGACGTGTCGATTTTTTACGCGAAAATGTTATCGAACAAATTACAGAATTCGTTTGTTTTCCTATATATTCAATTTAATTGCGCATTCTTCCTATAATTACAATTATTGAGCGAATGAAAACATTATTTGTAAACAAAACAACTGCGATCGTTGTTCAAAGGGTCCAAAGGGTTTAATCAAATATTCATGAACAAAACTGAAAAATACTAATATAATTTAACCCTAAATTTATTTTTTGTTAAATGAAAAAAATCAGTGGTTTCTTTATTTACTGATTTCATAAAAGCAATAACAAGATTATGATTTACAAACTAAAGATTAAAGAGTATTGAAATCAGTCTACGACACATGACATGATTGATCATATTTAATTATAGTAGCTACAAAGTCAACTTCCCCAATTTAACACAGAATTGAGACAAAGAATTTCTCTTATGTTGAAACTTGATTTTTTCTGCCAAATCGAAATTACATTTATTTAAATAGATTCTAAAACAACTTATGTATCCTTTGTTCAGTCTCAAGTTAAGGAATAAGAGTAGAATTCTATTTAAATCAATTTGATTGACACTATCGTGCTATAACATTCATTTAATTATATAAAAAAATCAATTGATTTTACCATTTTCTATGATACAAACTATTCATAACCGCAAAAGTATTATTCAAGTTCAAGATTAAATCATGGACTAATTCAATTAATCTTCATTCTTTCTACTAAAACTTTCATTGAATAAGAAACAATATGCACAGTAACTTTCAACATTGTTATAACTCATTTCCAAAAATCATAAAATTAAACACATTTGTTTGATTAAATCTTAAACAATTTAATAAATAAGCCATTGTACCAATATTAATATTTTTTTACTGTATTTGTTGGTTCTAAAAATTGGTAATACAAAGGCAATAATTTCATTTTCGCACACCAAATACAAATAATTCTACAAAAAATGATTCCATATCTAATCCATATAAAGTTGCTTTGAAATGATTCTCTGTCATTTGAATTTTGTTATGAAAAACAATGGCCCATGGTGACTAAAATGAAGAAGTTTTTATCAAACAAATGAACATGATAAAATGAACAGAATGAAAACTTACATCTGAATTCAGTGTCAAATAAGTAATTTTTATTTGAGGATCATAGAAGTTAAAAGTGAGTTCGTGGTGTTTTAATTTTTTTCGTGTGCCATATCCATTTTGTGCATAAATTAAAAAGTCACCCGTCGTTCGGTTGCCAAACTCAAAAACGCGCTTCTTCTGGTAACTCAATTTCCGAGAATTGTCCATGCAAAGCACTGCATATGAACGTGGCTTAACTATTTTAAAATCAAAAAGCCAATCCAAATCTTTACCGACTTCAAATTTAAAACCAGGTATTCCGTAAATTTCTATCGTTGAAATAAAATCAGTCGCATTCTCAATGCGCACACTTGCGTCCACAAAACGATATTGTGAAACATCGATGTTTTTGGAAAAGTTTATGCTTGCATTACTTTGCTAAAATTACGTATATATCATAATTAAATTGGAATTTTTCATATAATCATCATGCATTAAAATAAAACTTACCTGATCACCATTCACATCCAATTGAACATAATGAATTATACCACTAATGCCAGAATTTAAATATTTGTAAGCAATCGTGTAATTCTGTCTTTTATCCGAGTTCCTTCTAAATAATTCTTGTTCGTGCAACAAACCTTAAAGATAAGAACAATGTTAGAACTGTTGAAAAAATGGTTTATTAATAAGTACCTACTTTCTCCTAACTGATCGTTTCCACATCTATGCCGTGATGAATGACATTTATTTAGTGCCAGTAGAATCACAAATATTGTTTGCAGTTTCGACATCATGGAACTTCCATTCAATACTAAACACATAAATATTCATCTCTTTATCAATTGTAAGACTCGCTATTACAAGCTGTAAACTGTTTTTTTAGTATTTTTCTTCATTTTGTGCCATAGCAATATTGTTGCAAGCATAAGCTATCGCAAGATAGGAAATAGTCAAGTATATCTCATTAATTACAGTTTCAGCTCCATTTTATTTATAAATCATCTGTGTGAAATAACTAAATGATTTAAAACACATCAAAACAATATCATGACATTAAAATGTACATATATGACAATTTTGTGTAACTTAATAAATTGCACTTTTTATAATAGGGCTTTCAATCAATCAGAAAAACAAGTTTTTATATGGCAAACGCAGGGCGTATGTTCAAAACTTTTTGTATTCGAACAGCTAAGTTCATTTTATAATTGATCTCATGGCAATTAATCAATAAATAACATCTCAATATACTTCCTCAATTCGTTAGAAAACTAATATTTTTGTTTGAAAAATTGAATTCACTCGAACGATACATTTAATTAAAATGTGAAGACGATTGTGCACAGGCAGCTGTTTGTACTTGATTTGTCATCAATAAAAATCGTCAATTGTTTGCTATCAAATAATTTTTTTGGTTTTGGTTCAATTAGGTTTTTCATTGCCACAACTAAATTCACATAAAAAGAATTGCAGTCGCAATGAAAAATCTTATTCTGTTTGAAAACTTCAAAACTGAAACTCGATTAAGCGTGTGATAGATTACACAATTTTTGAGTTGATTAAGTTAAATATTATTTAGTGAAGCTACATATTAAAATAATGACAATATTGTGTGAAATCGTTTTTGAACGAAATCCATTGAAAGTATTTTATTCAGGCCGACCGTTATGTGGTTACGTGCATTTAGAGTTGAAAAATCATCAAGATATTCACGGTATTCATATCAAACTCAATGGAATTGCATTAGCAAGCTGGAAAATTGGCCAAACTATTCAACGATACACAGAAGATTGTTTGAATTATCAAACATGTATTCTAGGTAATTTCAAATACATCTACCATGTAACATGAAAAAATTCTATTGAATCGATTGCATTCGTTATTATTAAATTGATTCAGGTGAATCCCATTTGATTGCTCGAAAGTATAAATTTCCATTCCAATTGCCACTACCAACAAAACTCCCATCATCGTTTGAATCAGAAGACGAATTTAGTTTCATTCGATATAACGTTACGGTTTTAATGGATATTCCATTTCAGGAAATCAAAGAATTAAATGAACGAGTTACAATTCGTCGAATGATTGATGTCAATGACCCAGATCTAAAGGTAGTTGCGATTTTTCTACACTTACAACAATTCGATCCAAACAAATTTGAAATAATATTGGTCATTGCGTTGTGCCTGCCGTTTTTAATAACGGAAATATTTTTATTTTTACTTTTTTCAGAGAAAAGTATCGGTGTGTGATGGTTTCAATCCGTATTTTATTCTGTCATGTTTGCCTTGGTTTCCGGTGAAAATCGATGCTCACGTGGAGCTTGGCATATATGCTTGTGGAACAGTCATAGATGTGGGAGTGAATGTGACGAACACAAGTTTTCGCAAGGTACGGAATTTCATTATACAGCTAATCAAGGTAATTGATATTTTCCTTTGATTTTTTTAAAACTTGAAATGTAAATTGAACTTTTTTTCACCTCACAGGAGGTCGTTTATTTTTCATATGATCAAACGCGTAAACGGAAATCAATTATAGTGTTGGGTGAGACAGGAATGCGTGGCTGCAATCAAAATCAAAAATATCCTATTTGTCTAGGATGTCAAATAAAAGTCCCTCAAACGTCTCCGTCTGACTGTTCCAGTATGATTATCAAAGTTCGTCATTTTATTAAAGTATGTTTGCAGTGTGCACACGTGTGTATAACTGTATATATTCAAAAACATTTTTATTTCTAATTTGTAGATAATTGCCGTAATGGGCCGAAATTATAAGCCAGCACTAGAATTACCAATTGTAATCGCTGCTCTTTCGAATGTTCAACAGAATGTGTCACCAATTTAAATTAAAACTAATTAAAATACAACGTGGTTTGAAAATTAAGGAAAACAATGTTAATCGCAACTTTTTAGTCCACGTCTATCGGAGAATTTCTTAAATTCGTGCGTGTATTTTCACCACATTTTTTCATTATGATTTACAATCAATTCATATACAGTTATACACAGTGTGCACACTTAAATATTTATATTAAATACAGAAACAGTTCAACGAATATTTTTAAATGGTTGTAACACTATCAACAACAACAAATGACCACTGTGATGTTTAGGTGCTGACCTTAAAATCAAACATTTAAAAAAATAATATTTATTTTGTATGAGTGTTGATAACAATTGTATACGTTTTTTTACTCGCTTATCAATTCAACTAAGAACATGTCAATTTGAAAGCATGTTTGTCATTCATTTCCGTCCCAATTCTGATTTCTTTGAGTTACGTCCATTTACGTTCACTATTGTTACTGGAATTTCAATCACGGGCCTACATTTTTTCTTCATTACAGCAGTTATCTGTATGATATAAAAGAAAATTGTGAATAAAATGAGTTGTTCCGTCGTAAAGAATAGTCAAAATCCATACTCGTATGAAATGTCGAATTTTGATGACTTTACTAACTAAATCGGTGGCAGATGTTGGTGGAACTTCAACGTAACATCCAAAACAAACGGTATATTTGTGATTTTGAAGGCAACCACGCAACTTAACTTCTTTTAATATTTCCACTGATTGAAGCACTGGAACATAAGTCACTTCCTAAAAAAGAAATCAAGTTGAAAAATGTGTGACCCAATAAATTCGGTGCTCAGTTTCACCTTGATCAATTGTGCAAGGAATCCACGTATTTGACAGAAGCTTCTGTTTGTAACATTTATCTCAAGTTCAATATTTGAGCCTGGTGCGTAGGCTGTGTGATCTACAGATGCATCAATTTTCAGCGGAAACCATGGCAAACAAGTGCATACAAAGTACGGGTTAAAACTTCCGGACACAGTTACTTGTTTCTGGATAATAAAAGTTTTTTTTTCTAAATCTCTCCAATTGTGTTCCAACAAAAAAAGGATTTTTTGTTAATTACCTGCAAATCCGGATCTTTTAAATCGGTCAACCTAAGAATGAATATTCGTTTTTCAAATTCTTTCGTCGATAATTTTGGTAGTACGACTGATATTGTTATGGTGTAACGTATGAATCCATATTCTCCCTGAAAGGAGCTCGGTATGCGTGCTGGAATTTCAAATTGAAATGGAAATTCATGCGCACCAGTCGCCAATCGTGATTCACCAATAATCTCGATGCGATCCTTTAGAAAATCTTCACCAAAATTTTCCGCTTTACATATTGTTATTGCGGCACCGTTAATTTTAACAAAAATCCCACGAATATTTTCATCATTTGTCAATGTTAAACGAATCGATCCGTATAATGATCGACCTGCATAAAACACTGCTTTTGAATTTTTTTCAAATAGAATTTCACATGAAATCGTCATTTTCGTAAAAAAATTATAAACAATCAACAGACTTTCAATATTTTTTTTTGAGTGGTTACTAATTTAAAAATGCAATTTTCAAATCATGCTTAGTACTTTTTTAAAAACATTCAATAAGTATTCTGTTTATGTGATGAATATAAATCGTTCAACTATTTTGCACTTTGTTCCATTTGTAAATGCGACTTGTATTGACAATTGCGCCATGCAACACTCAATTGATAGCAAATATCACATAATTTACTGATTACAGCCAAACACATTTCATTATACAATACATTGGATCATTTGCTTGTTCAGAATAAATTGAATTAGCAATTAAACCGTTGAAATTTGCGTGTATGAACACTTGAGTTATCGGAACAAAGGATGATAAAGGATGTGAGACGTATTACGTTACATTGTTGTTACTAAATACAATGTATATTTTGATCAGCAAATAATATTTTGATATTAAATAGAAATCTAGGTCGGATGATTTAAGAGAGGATATCTGACTTACACCAACTAATATAGCGATAGAAATTTTTAGTGAAACTCAAGGAAAAAATAGCAAAGATGCATTAAAAAACATTGAGCTTTCATTAATTGTACAGATGATTAGGGGTATTGATAAAAAAACCGAGGTCGCGAAATTTTGAGTACTAAGCCTAAAAAAGATGTTAACGAAAACAAAATTTTGCTGTGAATGGAGAGAGCGATTCTAACAGAAATTCATAAGCAAATTAAGATTATTTATGGCATTGATACAAATTTTTATAAATAAAACATCTGCTTCATAAGACCAAAGTTATTTTTTCGAAAAAAAAAATCGTGAAAATTTGTCAAGTTCAAGAAAAATACAGGTGTCGAATGCGTTTGACCCGTCTTTTTGCTAACTTCAGCTATTGCTTCAGTTAAAATGGTCATGATTTTTTGTAGTCGGGCTCTTGCTTTTCTGATATCATTTCCATATTTGTGAAGCAAAACAGTTTTTGAAAATTTTCATCTTTGAAATGTTTACATTTTCCCTATAAAATCAAAACGTTTAGTAAGTTCGCTTCAATGTAATAGGTCAGGATTTTGCATTAAAATTTTTACCACTAACAAGCATTCTAGATCTTGCTTCTTGGCAAGAAGTTCTTGTTCATTTAATTTATTAAGAATAAAACCCTATGGAATATACTGTCCCTGTGCTCGATTTCTTGGCACACCCGCAATGAACCACGTCGAACAAACTAACGATTCAAAATCATCCATTGGGCGTCGTCAATCCTGTATAATATAAAAATCTATGTTAATGAACGCAAAACACTTATAAAAATAGTTTATCTAGAACCGGAATAGTACGACGCTGATGCGAACATTGCTGAACATGGGCATTCCTCATAACCGTTTAATGTGGATAGATTAAAATCTGAATGATATTTAAGTTAATTTAATTAAACCCATGAGCTCTCGGAAAGTGTTTACTACCGGCAAAACAGACTTCTGAACCACGAAGAAACATATTTTCTGGTTTGATATCATTATGTAATACCTTGTTGATGTGAAGAAATTGTAATGCTTCGACCTAAAATTTAAAGATTGTGTTTGGTTTAAGTAAAAATTTGGGTAATTTATATTAAAATTTCACAGACCGCCTGCTTAAATATCGATAAAATACTAAAATCCGATAATTTTCCTTCCTGTGCCATGTAACGATCGAGGAGGGTTCCATCAAACAAGGTCATTGCAATTACATTGTAGAATCCAACGATTGGCCCATGATAATAAATTTTTGGGATTTCAGGGGGTTCCATATCCAGATTTTTTGTTGCGTTCAAAGCTTCGTAAACTTTCATTTCCTCATTCAATGATTTTTTATCGCGCACAAGTTTGTAAGCAACTGGTTTATTATCATAAATTCCTGGGCTGTGTACTCATCATTTTGCTACATAATTTTTTTTTCAAAATTTATTGTTCCAATTAAGTGAAGAGAAAGTGTAGGTAAGTGTACAACATTTTGTTTCGAAGTGTACCTGGAATTTTTTTTTTCAAAAAATCGACCCCTTTTCTTGGCCATACTCATTATTTCGTCTGGGGTAGCCATTTTCTAAATCCAACATTTTATGTAATGTATTATGGCCTTAAAAAAGTGTACATTAAGTGTAGGTAACAATTTTGCCTTCATAAACGATATTACTATGAAATTAATTGATTTGGCCATACCAGCCTTATCTGAAGGGCGAGGGGTGCCTATACTGAAAAATTTCAAATTAACTGTACGATGATTTTGTGCATGTACTTTTTGAGGACTTCAAAACTGCTTCATTTTATTTTTAAATGGATGGCCCACTAAAAATTTGAATTTTGGCCGCCATTTTATAACGGCCAAAAATTGGCCGTAGGCCGAAAAACTTTTTGGGTTTCAACCTTCGATAGGTTAAATTTTTATGTATCTTCAATTCACCAAACTCAATTTTAACTAAATGTTGCAAAGATATTGAAAATTGATTTTTTCACGTTGCACGTATAATTTTGGTAGTGTACCTTTCCATACGAGCGCACTAACAGTTTCACCAAGTTCCCCATTATTTAAAAGCTTTAAATTAAGATTCCTTAAAACAGTGTAATCCGGAGCTCCATTGGAAAATAAATGCAAAATGGCATTTTTTATGAGGTTCATTGATGTTATTTCACCCTGAGAGACAATATTTATTGTTTTTTTTTTTTGTTTAATCGTTTAACAATGAAAACTACTTTCACTTACAATCATTGTAAAGCTGATGATTAGTAGAAAATATACACGTGAATTCATCTTGATCGGTTGAGTCCCTGAATACTTTTTCGTTTCTCAATTTTAATATGAAGCAAAAATTGAACCAATTTATTCATTTACGAACTTGAATTATTTGATAAAATGTTTTAAAAAAAAAACATAGTGCAAACACGTATTGATCCTCGAATTTTGTTTAAAAATCAACAAAATTTAAAAAAGAATGCATAGAAATCTTATACAAGTACTAAGAAAATACATAAAATACGAAAAAATCCAATTGAAATATTTTAGAAATAGTAAAAACTGCAATCAATATCGCTGTATCACTTTGCTCCCAACAAAGTGTATCACTTTGCCCCCCAAGCATGTTTTCCACTTTCGATCAAATTTTTTCAACAACGTGTGGATAAAATCCAAAACACTTAATAACAACAAATAATATTCACCTTAATTCCGCCATATGTGAAAAAATTAAAAAAAATCGAAATTCTAAAGTGTGAAAAAATGGTACCAGCGTGTGCCGAAAACACAAAATTGACTGTACGACGACTCTCGTTGGTCTGACGTACTGAATGTGTCTTTGCAAAGTGTTTGCCTATTGAATACGGATTTGAATACAACGAAAGTTTGAAATTTTGCGTTGCGGTCTTTGAAATTTTCGAGGTGTATCAGTTTACCCCGTGTATCACTTTGCCCCCATTACCCCTATACATCTTTTGAAGAAGTAGAACATTTTTCAGTCTCACTCGTTTCTGCCCCACGTTTTTAGTTCGAGTTTCAATGTAAAGATCATTTGAACTCTGCATTCCCATAATTCCTCAGGATATGTTGTATCAAAAGAATTTTCCCGATCGAAACTTTCAAAAAGATAAATATGTTACAGACAACATATTGAACTAACTGGTCATTGAGCTGACAGAACGTTAGCTAGCTAAATGGTCTAAAACAATAGACGTTATTGTTTTAATGATGAATCACTTCTCTTGTTTTAATAGAAGTGATTGTTCATTATAACAATAATTTCTATTGTCTTAGCCCATTTAGCTGGCTAACGTTCTGTCAGCTCAACTGACCAGTTAGTTCAATATATTGTCTGATATGTTATTTGCAGATTGCCTCTAAGAATCCGAAAAAAGTGTTCACATTGATAGCTTGAACCTTAAGTTATACGTGGTACAACCAAACAAATCGAAAACGATTTTGAAGCTAGTTGTTACCAGTAGTTTTCTACTTTTCTAGTTTGGTGGATAGCCCCTTGTGACAAATTTTCACGAAATTCGCTCCGCAAAAATAATTTTAAGTTTTATTTATATAAAAAATGTATCGTTTTTTTAATATCAGAAATTATCTTAGCTTGCCTAAGAATTCTCTGTTAGAATCGCTCTCACCGTTCATAACAAAATTTCTTTTTCGATAGTATAATAGTTTTTTTATATACAGGGTGTCTCATATATCAGGCTCACTATGAAGGAGTGAAAATTTCTAAAAACCCTTTGGGGGGTATGTTGAGGATAAAAAATAAAAAATTTCTATCTGAGCAGAATTTTGATTTTTTCCCCAGGGGGGGGGGGGTGATGCTTTGTTAGCACGCTTTTGATTGCTATTGTTATTTGTCTGACAAACTAGTGAAAAGATCTGGCGAAGCATTATTGATAGCGCACGTCCTCATCCTTCTAGCGTTATGCTTACAGATTTTATGTATATGTAATTTCAAGTTATGCACAGTGCTTTTATCATCACATCTTTTAGTAGCATATAGCAGATGTTCCGATCCACATAAGTGTAATATGTAGAAAAACGGAAGAGAAGAAGGTTGTTTACTTCCAACTAATGTGGCGACAGTAATTTTTAGTGAAGTACAAAGAAAAAAAATATGCTGCTTTGGAAAAATGACACATTATGGGAAAATGATACGTATTTTATACAATTGAAGCTCATATTTCTATCCTGAAGAATCTAATCATATGGAAGTGGCATGTACTATGAACGGGCACGTGTACATTTTTCAATGACTTACAGATAAATTGTAACACATCGTAATGAGTTATAATTTATTTTACATTGTATCACAAATGCATATGCTAGAATAAAAACCCGAATTGAAATAAAAATCTATAAATGTGAAACACAGTGTTTTTTTTATTTGATATCCCTTGTGGAAATATTTCGACTTCATAGTCGACAAAAATGGCTGATATTTCAGCCAGCTAAAGTTAACTATAAGTGAATATATGCGTCTTCGTGTAATTTGAGTTGAGAAATGTCGATTGTGATCACAGCTAACTACGGTTAACTACAAGTATATGAAATTGACTTTTGTGTTTGTTGACTATAATCAGTTTTAGTTGACTCTGAAACATAACCGACTATATTCCTAGGGGTTTGCATGTATTTTTATTGGATAATATTTGCGTATTATCGTTGCGTATTGGCATATCGGTGAAATATCGGCAGATCGGTGAAATATCGGCATATCTGTAAAATATCGTTAATATTCGGGTATTTTTTGATACTTAATTGTTCTGGAAGTGGGTTTTGGTGGATCCACAGGATCATCAGAACCGCTCCCAGTTCTGGAAGTGGTTTTTGGTGGATCCTCTGGATCGACCAGACCATGGTTTGACAATGCCCTGACCCATCCTGAGGGTCCACTTCCAGACCTGGGAGCGGTTCTGAACGATCCTGAGGATCCACCAAAGCCCACTTCCAGAACAAAGACACTTCGCATATCGGCGAATATCGGTGGATTTTTGGCACAAAATAGTGAAATCGGTAAAGATTTGCATGATTTGTAAAAATTTGTATTATTTGTTATACTGTTGTTTATTCGTCGAATTCGTGAAACAAAATCTTACATGAAAACCCCTAGCTATATTCGATTTCAATCATCTATTGGTAATTTTAACCGAATAAAAGTGATTAAAATTGACTTAATTTATAGTCAGTCATTTTTTTTTTTACAAGGGATGCTCTCTACTCAAAGTTTATTGCAATGTTACACCCCCATAAAAAGAGTGTTGACTTTACTAGTTATATTTCAATAAAATCTCAGGAGAAGTCTCACATTCATCCTCGGACATTCCAATATGGATAGGATCGCAACAAAAAATACTTCGTTCCACTTTTATAGATTTTTATTTCAAGTCGAGTTTTTATTCAAACCCAATCATATTTCAAATCACATTGGACAAATGATGTTTCCATGTTCCATTAGGGTGGCCCAAAAAACAAGTATTTAATTTTTAACATTCCAGGCCGGTTTTAGCATATTTGAGGCCTAAAAACACGATATGGACCATTGGTTTGTTCAAGTAGGAAACCAGGGCGCTACGAATTCATTGGGAAGATACCTCGATGGGGCCGCCATTATTTGCAGTGACGGCATCTACAAATAAAAAAATAGCTTATTTACAGATCATAGTATCTGTATTTAAAACATTTCTTTATTTACAGTCACGACTGCAAATAAGCTATTTTGTTATTTACAGTCACCACTTTTGCCATTGAGAGATCGAATGAGAGACACCGTTATTCAGTTTTTCTTTTAGTGCACAAATATTTCAATTTAGTTTGTCATGATGACGTTCAATGTTGGTACGGAACTCAATTCGTTTTCTGACTTTAAAAAGGCGTTGAGTGAATACGAAAAACAGGAATTCTGCGTTTTTTCTGTAGGTTCAAGTAAATTATTAGATCAAACGGTGACCACTAACATCTTATCTGAATAACGGTGTCTCTCGAGCAAGAGAGTGTACATTGAAGGTTTGAAACAAAAGTGTTCGGCCAAGATGCGACTTTTTTTTATGCATCGTTCACATTGTCACTTCCGAATCCCACGAAAATATATATTTTTTAAATAATGAAATGCCATTGAGAGATCATTCGATCTCTCAATGGCAAAAGTGGTGACTGTAAATAACAAAATAGCTTATTTGCAGTCGTGACTGTAAATAAAGAAATGTTTTAAATACAGATACTATGATCTGTAAATAAGCTATTTTTTTATTTGCAGATGCCGTCACTGCAAATAATGGCGGAACCTCGATGGACCCATTTTGGTGTACGTAGTGGGGAGTTTTTTGGTGCGAGAAAACCGAATCTGGCGTTATTTTTGCGATACGATCAATGGTTAACACATTTTTCATACAAAAATGTGAAAAAATCACCAAAAATATGAACTTTTGTATGGAAGCTAAGCCTGTATGACATCGTAATGACGTGAAACTTTGCACAGGCTATTATTTTCACAACAAAATAACATTCTGAGAGTTTGAAGACATTTGAACAAAAAACAAGGGTACCTCCCATACAATTTTCTTTAAAAAACGAAAATTTAGCAAAAATGTGGCTAGTTTTGATTCAAATTTCTCCAAACTCTCAGAATATCATTTTTTTATGGAAAAATAAGCTGTGCAAAGTTTCACGTCATTGCGTTTTCATACAGGTATATCTTCCATACAAAATCCACATTTTTTGTGATTTTTTCAGATTTTTGTTTGAAAAGTGTATCAAAAATTTGTTGCATTATGAAACTAACATCATAGTCGGTTTTCTCGTACCAAAAGTGGGAGTTCCCCACTACGTATTTTTGAGAGTGTAAATATACTTTTTCTTGACTTTAAAATTGCTTCAAATTCATTAATCGAGAGAAGTGAAGTTTCACATCATTATAATGCAAAACACACATTTTTGAGATTTCTGTTTGAACATTTCAAGAAAAAGTGTATTTTCCAATCGATTTTTTTTGGGCCACCCTAATGTTCCATGCCTCGTGTTACTGTCGTAGTTCATCAAACTTATGTAGCATGATACATGCTTATAAAAGAAGATAAAAATTATTGTACTTAATTCCAACAGGATGAGATATGATGCAATAAGAATGCATTTTATATAAAAGGACCGAACACTTGCATTAAAATTAGTTTCGAAGTAAAAATAAAGCTGTAAAATGACTATTCGAATAACTTTTGTTCGTTTGCTTTTGTCTTTATTGAATTTAGTGAACATTTCGTTTGCAATGGTTAGCAATTGTACGTATTTGAACAACAATACTGAGTCTGTGCAAATAACATGCGGATTCATAGTAAGACACGCGCCACCGCTATTTATGCATCAAAGTAACATACGTGAATTATACAGAACACCCAGTGATTTCGACGCAATTTATCCACAAAATGGTTGCTACTACGATTTATTTAAAAGTGCTTTAAAAAAAGAAAACAAACAAAAGATCAAAGTAATAAAGGGATCATTTTTATGTGACATTGATGACGCTTTACAGTTCGAAAATGTTTGCGAATTGGACTTTTCGTCTATTAGCACATCCCTGCAGTATTCAAGTTATCAATTTAAAAATTTAACGAAACTGAATATATCAAATAATGATTTGGGTTCATTGTTCTTGTGGATTTTCCAAAATATGCCGGATTTAACAGAACTTGATGCCTCATATAATAATATTAACTATATTCGAGGAGCAGTTATAAATCAAAAGACAAAGCTATCAATAATGAACATTTCACATAATGAATTGACCATTGTAGACGAAATCACATTTATTGGTGTGACAAAGCTAAGAATTCTGGACTTGAGCTTTAACAAAATTTCTTCTTTGAATGCAAACACATTTGTATCAAACGTGGATTTGGAAACACTACTGCTGGGTAATAATCCATTAAACATGCTTAGTTGCAATGTATTTGTACCGTTGAAAAAATTGATAACGTTTGATGTGACAATGAACGGACTTTCAGTATTGGATCTTAGTTGCACGAATTGCTCAATGTATGCTTCAAAAAGTGTATCCGGTGAAGTTGACATACGCTTATCAAAAGTTCATGAATTACATTGCAAAAAAGAGCATCTGAACAGTTTAGAACAATTTTGTATGTCGTTAGGATATGGAATTAAAAACGAGGCGGAAATATTTGAAATACTTCCATCGTCTTTGCAAACATTGGATTTATTCGCAACGAATACAACCGAAGTGGACTGTAATCTTTTTAGTAAATTCTATGATTTGAAGAATCTCAATTTAATGAGTTCGACTTTGAAAAACTTTGGACCAAACACATTCGTACATCAAACAAAAATAACGAGTCTTCTTCTTTCCGGGAACAATTTGAAAAGTGTAAATTGTACGTCATTATTTAAGCCATTACAGAGCTTAAAGTCATTAGGGATTGCAAACACTCAACTCAAAAATATGGCAGATATTCTAGAATCAATTACATCATCAATTTTATGGCTTGACTTGTCACAAAATTACATTGGAAAAATCGATGTAATGACATTTCAAAAATTCAACAATTTGCAATATCTAAATTTAAGCCGAACAAATCTATCGAATTTTGAATTTTCGACATTTTATCATCAGACGAAACTACAAACGCTAGATCTCTCTTATAATTACTTGGAAAGTATCGATTTTACTTTATTCGCCGGAAATTTTCGTCAGTTACGTGATTTGTTTTTGGAAGGTAACAATTTACACGAAATAAACACCATCATACCATCAGTTTTCCCAATTTTAACCACTTTAGCGATATCCAAAAATCAATTGCCATGTAAATATGTGGTAAGTTTTTTGAATTATTGGAAGCACCTCAATCTGATTGAAAATCCGTCAAATCAAACAAATGTTAAAGGTATTGATTGCATAGTCGCTTCAAATGACACATCAACAAAAAGCAAAAACAACATTATTATGACACATTCAATGCATCCGCATACTATCGTAAAGTACGAAGCAAGGCATACTTACTCTGTTCCATTACCTATTGATTAATTTCCATTTTTTCCATTCTTTTCTTCTGATCAACTCTAGGTACGAAGACTCGAACATTATGAAATATTCGATGTTATTTTTGTGCGCAATGTGTTGCGTATATTTGGTGGTAAAATCAAAAGTTGTCGTACAAATTAGAGAGAAACTGGCCAAAATTTCACTTGAAAATAATGGACCTCATCAGAACCAACATGGAATTTCATCGTCGACATCAACATTTGCACTAATGAACGACGACGTCTTATAGAATTGATGATTTGAATTTGAACATTTTACAAATTTGTGTATTAATATACAGTGCCGTCAGAAAATTTGAGACCAAGCTCATTTTTTTCATACAATTTCATACAAATTGACGATTTTTTGGAGCAATATTTAATATATTTCGAAAATAGCTAGACCCATAATTTTTTGTACACTTATTATTTTATTCACGGAGAGTAAACTAGTGAAGTTTTGCCAAAAAATATCTACGCGTTTAAAAAATATCCGAGGTTTGCACTTTCAAGTGTGAAAAATGACAAATTTTGTATGAAAAATAATCCTTTTTCACACTTGAAAGTGCAAACATCGGATATTTTTTAAACGCGTAGATATTTTTTGGTAAAACTTCACTAGTTTACTCTCCATAAATAAAATAATAAGTGTACAAAAAATTATGGGTCTAGCTATTTCCGAAATATATTAAATATTTCTCCAAAAAATCGTCAATTTGTATGAAATTGTATGACATTTTTTTGCTTAGTCTTAAACTTTCTGACGGCACTGTATGTATTTTTAGGTCCTGCGTGACAAAAAATATAATAAACTTATTGTGTGCATGGCAAAAAAACTTTTTCTGTTATTTATCTCATTCACCAGCTCAAACGAAGCTATTCTGTTAGATAATGCATCCAAAACCAAATGGAACAAATAATCTATGGTTCATTTTTAATCGCTAAGCTTACCATATCACCAGAACCTTGAAAACATTTAAAAAAGTAATTACATTCAAAATGTGGTTTCTATATGATATCTCATATGAAAACCACAAAGATAAAACGCCTCAATTTGTTTTGGTGGTTTTGTGTTTTAATAATTTTTAATTTCTATTTAATGGCTTTAAAATTTCAAATGGAATTCAAGTGAGAGTTCAAATCATCTACTGAGAAGGCTGATGTAGATTCTAAATGTAGACAAGGAACAGCGCGCGTTCAAATAATATAACACATCATTTGAATGATCCATTTGCGTCCGTCTATATCATCCATTCATTTGCATCGCCTATACATATATGTACGACCTTCTCGTTCTCGTTGGTTACTTTAATTGACGTTTCGTTGCTTACGCTCAACCAAATGCACAATCCACCACATGAACAATAGAAGAATAACACCCAATGCCAAAATATGCAAACCACCAAATTCAATCAAAAATTCGGCCGTATAAAACGCCTCCTCGCGTCTCAATGTTTTAAATAGATCATCTTTGAAGTAAATTGTAACACGGCTGACTTTGCTCTCGTCGCGTCTACAAAAAAAAAAATAAAGCAAATATTTAATATGACCTAGTCATTGCCTTCAATAACAAATAAGTGATGGACAATTCACCTTTGGTAATTCAAATCTGCATTAATTCTATTGAATTCATCAAATTCTCGTTCAGATATCTCCACCTTATAATCAGTAGATGTACAAGCTGGTAGACAATTGCATTCTTCCATTGTACTTCTTCTGAGCAATTCGGCTTCAGCATCGCGATAGCATTGCATTCTGCCAGCACCACAAATGCTCATCTCTTCACCTCCTGTTGAATCGAAAAATCATTTTAATTCATTTCCATGCATAAGATTACTTTCCAATGTGAATAAAATATACAACTTACTTGGCAAGTTGAATTTAACGCATCCACAACGCCAGTATGTGAAATTGGCGGCGCATTCCATGTCGCAGTGATGTTGAGTGTATGTTTTGAAATAGCGCAATTTCCGTTCCGAATCGTAAGTGCATTGTCTCCGTTTCGGATTGAAATTGCGTAATTTTTCCGATGTGGTGATCATTTGTGGTTTGACTAAAACTTTAACATCCTTTCCCATTGGGATGCGGAAGAAGTTTGTTGTGCGTGGCATTTCATCGGGTGAATGAAGTATGAATTTTGGCTCTTGTACCCAACGTCGTGAGAATATATCCAATTGATCTTTATCAAAGAAAATGGAAATGGCCAATCCATTGTTTTGTCCTTTGCGTAAAACCCGGTATGGATATGCTTCTGGGTCTCGATCATTTTCGTCGTAATCATCTTCACGACTGGCACGTCGTACAAGTGGCGATGCCATGCTACAAATTAAAAAAAAAAAACAATGATTTATGCATTTCACATGACATATTTGGATAAAATCCAAAGAACTTTTTTGGATATTTGGTAAACAAACTCACTGTTGTGTAAATATCTCGTATGAACTCAATAGATTCTAAAAGTAGACAAAAAAAAAACAAAATTACATAAAACAAAATTGCATTAAGCGTAAAATGTTTGTTTAGTAAATATTACAAATGAGAAACATTTTCCCTCTTCCGTAATGATAGGTCGG
The DNA here is from genome assembly GCF_009176525.2 of Contarinia nasturtii. Classification (NCBI taxonomy): domain Eukaryota; kingdom Metazoa; phylum Arthropoda; class Insecta; order Diptera; family Cecidomyiidae; genus Contarinia; species Contarinia nasturtii. Next base: position 29,816 of record NW_022200181.1, on the reverse strand, counting down.
AAATTGGCATTGCATGCAATTTTATCGTTGAGCCATTTACATCCTTTCGTATATTCGGTAATTCGGTTTGAAATCAAACCAAAAATTCCAAATTGATATTCTTCGCGACTGAATCGCTCCAGAAATTCGGGACTTCGTACCGATCCAACAATATCTTCGGGATAAATTTGGAATAACGTTTCCATGGCATATTTTCTGAATTATAAAAAAGAAAACAACCGAAATCGTTTTTGAGCGAATTGTTTTTCTAAAAGAGATATAAAATAAGATTGGATCATAAATTGCACGTACTCGTCCAGTTTAAGTTGTGGCTCGCGATAAACTTGCATCAAACGAAGTAGATGTGTGAAATTGAGTGGTGGATAGCCGGCTCTGGTTCCTGGGCAAATGGTCCTATGGCATATATTGAAGCATATAATTAGCTTTGAAAAATTGGTCAAATAGAAATGAATACGTACACAGCCGGGAATGGAATTGCGCCAATAGACATCACTTTGTCATCTGGTCGAACTTTTACCAAGTATTTGGACCAATAGAAAAAGAGGTGGGTTAACAAACCGGATGCCAAGCATAAAATAAACAAACCGCCTAAGATAATTGTTGTTTTTATATGATTACCACACCATTGGCATCGTTCTTTCTTTCCGCGACGTTCATCCTTTGAAGTAATAGTTGAAATTTTTGTTTGAATTTGAAAATAAATATTTTTAAAAGAAAATAATTCATGTGCTTACATCGTTGTCACCGCTTATATCATAATCACTTCCTCGGCTGACTGCTTTTGATACGGTTTCGGGAACATATCTGTCATTACCTTCACGACTGTAAATGTCAAACACAAATATTTGCGTATCACGTGAAGAAGTAGAAAGTAAGTTTTCGTAAGTATAATAAAAAAAAAATTACGTTTGTGGTTTACGTCCTCCCCCAAAGGCTCGACCCAAACGGAAAATACAATACAATATTGCCTCGAAAACTACCACCAGAATAATGGCCAATATAACGAAAAAGACCACATAAAAGCTTTTCAAAAAATCTAACACCGTGAACTGTATTCGAACGTTCGGTATAAACTTTTCATCCTTGAATGATATTAATAGTTGACTCCTTTCTTCATCTTCACGCCTTTCGGATCGGAAACCAATAAAAAGAAAATGCATAAATCAGTTCGTATCGATCTTAAGTGAAATCTGTAATACGTCAATATTGATAAAATTACCTTGGAGTCTGAAAACCGAGTTTACCTTTAATTAAATTTTTATTTACTTTCAAACCTTTCGCTTTGATTTCGACATTGTATTTAATCGAAGCGCATGCAGGAAGACAATTGCACTTTTTCAAGTAAGACGATTGCCAACCAAAATTGTCAGCTAATCTCCATTCGGCATCATGGTAGCAACGCATTTTTGCTACACCGCATATTCTTGTACTGTTATCTCCTGTAAATGTGAATAGTTTACGATGTATTTGAAATTTTATTTTTGTTTGCATTCCGTAGTTTTTCTTTGAAAATACAAAAAAATTTCGCGTAACTTACTTGGCATGCTGAATTTGACACATCCGCATCTGGTTTTAGTAAAATTGGCTAAACACTCAATTTCACAGTGACGCTGTGTGTAAATTTTGAAGAATCGAAGTTTGCGTTCGTCATTGAAATAACATTGTCGTCGCCATGGGCTAAAGCTTCGTAAATCGTTCGATGTAACAATGATGTTTGGCTTAACCGATACTGAAACTCGTTTGCCAATTGGGATATGGAAATAATGCTCTCGTTCTGGCAATTCATCGGGCGAATGCAGATAAAATTTTATGTCTCGTGCCGACCGATTACATAGAGGATCCAATTCATCTCGTGGAAAATAAATTGAGATGTTCAATGCATTATCGGGTCCCGCACCAGACACACGATACGGATAGATTTTTGAGTCCGTATCGAAAACACGGAATGGATAATGTTCAGAAGCCGTTTCAGTATCAGTATAACCAATTTCTCGATTCCAATGCGTTGCATTCAAACTGTTTTTCCAATTGCGAATCAGCGGGAACGACATACTAAAAGAGCCAAACAAATTCGATTATACAAAAAATCTTTTTCAAAACATGAGCAACATATTTTTTATTGAGATAAACAGAGTCGCGGGATTTTTATCCTCCCCTTTTTTTTGAAATGAAGGGGAATTCTCTAGTTTTCACGCTTTGACCTTGAGCGAACGAATCAATACAAACGTCAAATGGAGGCGAGTTTTCTCCATGACAACACTTTTCATACAAATTCACACAAAAAAATAATGATTATTATTATTTGCAAGAATTTGTTGTAAATGTTTCCCAATAATAGCAAATAATCAAAACAATGCAAATATTTATTCTTCAATAGCAAAACTAACCTTTGTGTGAATATTTCGTAGGAATTTAGAAGATTCTGAAAAATGTTGGATGAAAAAGAAAACAATGTACAACATTTTTTTTTATCATGAAAAATTCACGGCAAGCAAAAAAATGGCAAACAAAAATTATGTATTCAGAAAAAAAAAATGTTATTTTTACAAATGTGTAACATCGTCCCTCGTCGGTGATAATTGGTCGAAAATATTCATCGCATGAGGTGCGTCGATGCCAAGCACAAAATTTTGCATTTTCATCGATATCGCATGCAATCGAATTAAAAGCTTCAATTTGATCGTCTTCATCAACGAAGCGCTCGAGTATGTCCCAATTCCGTACCCGTCGAAAGATATCCCAGTCGCATAGTTGAAATAGCGTTTCCAATGCAATTTTCCTGTAAAATAAATCCAGGTCATAAAAATTGAATATTGCATGTAGTGTTTGTAATACAATAAATGACCTTCATACTTTCTTGGTCGTAATTTGGGCTGTGCTTCAGTTTGCATGAGAAATAATGTGCGATTGAAATTATTTTTCGGATAGCCACTTCTTATTCCCGGGCATATCGTGATGGCCGGGAATGGAATTGTTCCAACCGACGCATATTTTTCATCGGGACGAACATTTGCATGAAAACGTATGATTAGCACCACCAAAGACAACACCAACGCAATGCATACGGTTATGGTTATCGTCATCGTTTTTTGATTCCACTGACAACATTTTTTTTGCGCACCTTTTTCCGTCGTCATTGTTTCTTGTGTCAAAAATGAGTCCTGACTCTCACCCATTCGATGTTTTATTCCCTGTTTTTTTTTTTTTTTTTTTTTTTCCAATCAATAAAATAGTCACAATTATTTCCATATTCCATTGGAATTTTGCTATTTTTATTTTCTTAATTTTCAATTTATATCACTTGAACTATAATTGAACCGTATATTTTTTTTGCTATCGTTTCAAACACAACTCACTTGATATTTGCTGCTTTTTTCAACTTCCTGATGAAAATTGAAGTCTTTTCCATTTCTTGCTGCCTTTGACATGTCTTTTCAGGTACGTCGTTTCTTCAATGAATTTCCTGTAAATTGATCCCAAAACTCTGTGGATTAATTGGACAAGTATTCAGTCGTTCAAAGACCGAGTTGCATAACTCGGAAAAAATGTCCGTTTTCTAAAAATACTTTTTCGTCACCGTTATTTTCCTTTTGTTTTTATTTATTTTCTCGTGGAAAATTTCACAACAGAATTTCTGTTATTTTCCTTTGAAAAACTGAATCACCATCATTATCTTCATCTGTGGACATTTCACAACAATGGATTTCGGATTTTGGAATTTGAATAAATTTGTGTGTTTTTTTAAAAAAAATATATATATATTTATGTGTTTTATATGATTTGAACTAATTTCTCTGCAGCAAAAAAAAAATATTTCTATTTAAAATAAATGGGACCAGCCATACACAGAGCACAAACGATATGAATTCCCAAGCAAGACTGACATTTGCGTCGAATTCGAGATTTTCATATACTTGATGTTTTGGATTGTCCTTGACATGAAAAATTCTCGCGTTACACGGATGCTGACGCAAATCTCGCTCTCATCGCTCTCGATGTTTGTTGTATGTGGTGCGTTTGTGTTGTCTTCACACCATCCATCGGGATAAAACGTAAACAAACCAGCGTGCGAAATGGTTCATTCATCTACACAAACTGGGCACATTCTCCAGCTCAACCACATATAAGGGCCTAGGCCAGCAACGGGCCGCGAAAACAACGTCATTGAACAAAAACTGGAGAATATGCATTTGAAATAGGCATAATATTCCATCGCGCAACTGTCTGCGCTACAAACACAGACACACTTTCACATTCTCCTTAAAAA
>NW_022200181.1:0-20549 GCF_009176525.2 Contarinia nasturtii | reverse complement strand
TTTTTCGATATTATTTCATCATTTTCTATACGCAATTTACGGGCGATATTTTGCACTATTGTATTTGCATGAATTGATTCGATTGTTTGTTCGTTTGTTTGTGAATAGGTGAATGAAGCTGTTGATCACTTTGATGATGAATTTTTTGTATGGGATGGGATGATGGATCCAGCATGATTAAACGTTGTTTTAAGGCAGTACTACGTGACAACATCGGCAAAGTCTTTCTTATGCTACCGGATTTTCGACAGTTGGTAGACGCTGCTAGAATCGATTGGCCCACCAATGGTGGATTTGGTAATAGTTTCAAGTACTTGTATGAACAATACGAAGACAACGTTCGAACAAACTTGAAAACGCATTGCGAATCCCGTTTAAGAAAATTTTTCAAGCTAAAGACATTCCAGCTCAATGACAATGCAATTCGTTATAACTACTTTAACAACTTGTACGGCTCGCCCAATGAATTGCCATATTACGATGAAACTGACATCAAAAATGCCGTTAACTACGCATATCATCGGAAAGACAACATGAATGACGATGTTGAGCGACAGCTTCGATTGGGCGAGTTGTTGGATGAGCTACGTTGGTTAGGTGCACCAGAAGATTGCAACATTAAAGCATATGTCAGCGAAAATTGGTTCCATTCGATTCGTATGTGGATACATATTCAACGTGAAATCCAATGGTATCACAATGAGTACAAATGTCGTCGTGATGCACCACAAATTAAAAATTTTGTCGTTGTACCAATGTGCAGTTTCCAACGTCGTCACATTCGCATCGATACCGACGCATTGTACACCATCCTAGCCAGTGTAAAATTGGTGCCATTGAAGTGCGGTTTGAAAAAACGCAAAGATAAAACGACCAATTCGATCAACATAACGAGCAACGAATTCCGCAGAAATAAAATTTTAAGTTGGAATCTGTTTTTCAATGTGGAAAAAATTCAACAACTGGTACATTTCAAAAAGTATTTCGATTTCCAAATTTGTTCGGACGGTGTGTCTGTTTCGGTGATGTACAAAAAGCCAAAATTACCACCACTCGAAATAAGTGATGCTGAAATCATGAAAATGTACAAAGGGAACAAATTGAAGTATGCTATTGGCTGTGACCCGGGCATGAAAACCTGGAACGCTTCAGTGCGTCGTGATTTGGATACCAAAGAAGAGGTAAATTCAATTTTTCATAATGAATGAAAGTGATTGATATTGTGATTGTGATTGTGAATACAATGTCGTTTTTGTTGTTATCATTTTGTTAGGTGAATTTGCGCATATCCAGCAAACGGTATCACTGGGATGCGAAACAAGGCCGACGTGATGCAAAAGCCGAACGAATCACCCGATTATTTACATACGACGAGAAAGCTGATCGCAATCGAGTTGCAGCGACTCTGGGTACAATGCCATCACCAAGAGAAACATCATGGCGCTCGTATATTGAACATCGACTACGAGTTATGAATGATGGCATTGAAACGTACACGTGTAAGCAATATGCACGCTTGGGATTGGACAAGCATATCGACTCGGTTCGTGCGATCGACAAAACGGCTTGCAAACTGACACGCAATCAACCATCAATTTTCTACATGGGAGCCAGTGGATCCACACCAGCCAACTCACCGATCAAAATCAAAAAACACGTGCGATGCCCAGGCACTCGCAAACTGATTGCAGCCATCATGAAACGTGGAAATTGCATCATTCGAATGGTCGATGAATACATGACATCACAGCATTGCCCATTGTGTTTCAAGCGATTTCCACAAGAAACTCGACGTGATCGATACAAGAAATGTGTGGGTTGTGTACCAAATCCAATTGTTGGACTACCACGAACCATCGTAACCAATGTGAGCAAACGATTACTACAAATGCGACGAACAATTGAACGAATGTGGCGCGAGATGCGTGATATAGGCGATGTCATTGCTGCAACTCTTCGAGATGGACCGAATGCAGGTCGTTTGGTGTCAAAGAAGCAACGCTTCTTCAAAACATGGCTACCAAATGTTGCAAACGTTGAAATCGAGGGAGCTGCCGGAGCACAACCAACGCTCACAACTGTATGGCACCGTGATATCGCAGCAGCGAAGCTGATCCTCTACAAAGGTATGCAATCAATTGAAATTGATACAGATTTTGAAGCAATTGTTATACATGTAATGTGTTTTTGTTATGTATCATTCGGTAGGTGAATGCGTGGTGTTCAAGCGGACAATTCATCCAAATGTACGGAGACCACGCCGTGTTGACAACAATCAGCCATTGCCGTTGTATCGAGGTCAGAATCAGAATGTCAACAGTGTACATCTGCAGCCGCTGTAGTAGCAGCCCTCATTCAACAACATTCAAACAATACTAAATTTAGACAATAGTTTATAACAATTATTTGTTAGTTCGCTAGGCTTGATTAAATTGTGGCCTTGCCAAAGTACGAGTACCTCTTGGTATAAATTGTACTCGGTAAAGGTCCATTTTCCAAGGCGGCGATTACAATCGTGTACGATTTCAAATCGTTGGCCAAAATCGTTAACGATTGAGATCAATGGTTTTTTTGACGCCAAAATCGTGAACGATTCATTATTTGTGGTTTTTTTGACGCCCGATTTGAAAAAAAATCGTGGACGATTGCAATCGTCGCCTTGGAAAATGCACCTTAAGTGGAGTCTATTGCATATACAATAGCATAATGATGATTATGAATCAAGCTACCATCACTTACAATGGCAAATAATGTAAAAAACTGCATGATGGCGCCATCTCTATGTGCTCATGAAAATTAGAACAAAAAGTTTGTGTAGAATGTTAGTTGTTTGAAGTTTGAATACGGAATCATTTGTTGTGACGTCTGTCATTTTACGCTCGATAAAGATATACCGTGTAAATTGAACAAAAACCGATTTATTATTTGTAATTGGTGAATTTGTGATGGAAAATAAATTGAAATTACTTTGCACATCGAAATTAACTGCGAGGACGTTGCATATCACATGGTTTTTCTTCACACAAAATCAGTTGACATTTTTGACTTTTTCGCACCAAAAAAAAAATGTTTTAATTGCCTTTGGTGCTCGTTTGGATCGCGAGTTCAATGCCAAGCACATAGAGATGTCGCTCGGAACGTGAAGCTCAAAAAAAATATACAGGTGATATAGAAAGCAAGTGAGGGTAGGAATCAAGTCAATTTTTTCATATCAGTCTAATTGAATTGTGCTTTCTTTTCTTTTTTTCTTTCCATTGCGACGGTAAAATTGACTGAAACTACACACGAATGCTACCCCAAATTCGACCGTAAACTTGGGCCTGGTAATGGGTGATTTGCGCTAACAATTGTTCCTTGGGAAGTAATTAAAGAGAACACGCCAATAATAAACATTCATTTTCTGATTTTATTTAATAAAGAATAACTTCACGAAAACATATAATACGTAATTTGAAAGTGATTTTCTTATTTTTTACATTTTTTAATACATTTTCAACAAATATTTTCTCTTAAATCTAGAAATACTTTAAAAAAGTATTTTTTTTTTATTTCGTTTAATTCTAAATATTTCGAAACGATTACTATAGTAATAAGAACTGGAATTTCCTAAGTCAAAATTGTCATTACTGATGTGTCGTTGTTCGGTTTTGTGGAATAGATGGAAGAATTGTTTTAATTTCGTTTTCCTTCAAAAGGCCTGGATAGTCGTTACGGCATCTTTCGAATTGATTTGCTGTCATGTTATGAAAACGAATCAAATATATAACGCCTTTCATTACATTCCGAAGATTTTCGATAACATTCGGATCGGTTCGATTATATATGCATCGATTTTTTGCCCAATTGATAGCCGCTTCAAAAACCAACAATTCGTTTCGGTCTTGATAATCAATGTCCAAAACATGTTTCACCACATTTCGACTGCAGTGTACAAGTGAATTTGCATGAAATGCTCCGTTCAAGTTAATTTTACAACAATGTCGTTTGATCCAAGCCTGATCGAAGTCCATCCAATCAACAAATTGAAATTTTTTGCTCAGATTATATGCCCAAAAAAGGTTTTCCTGGTTCAAAAGTTTCTTGAATTCTTTCTCATATCCTCTGAAAATATTTTTCACATCATATTCGTAAGCTAGCTCCAATATTTTTTCCGCATCGTTCAATTCGACCACATCAAATGGATAGCCATAAATCAATTTCAAAAATGCTGTAAACGCCTTGAATGATGTCGATTTGATTGGAAAGTCCGTTATGTTAGTTTCTTTACCAAATTTGTTTTCAAAATATGTGCTTTTTATCGCCAAAATGCTTCGGTGTGCCGAAATTCGATCGTCGATTTCATCAAACACAAAATTGATGTCACTTGTTTTAGTGTCATTTAACAGGTGACAAAAAGTTGATCGATCCTCAAATGCATGATTCAATGTCATCAAACGACCTCTGAACACTGGTTTTGGTGGTTTTCTTTGAATCATAGGTGTATCTTTCTGTTCGGTGTCAGCAATCGCCTTGGAAATATCACTTATTTCATTCTTGCTGAAAATGTGCGCATATTTACTGAGACATTGTACGAACTCTTTTGAGCTCATTGATTTAAAGCGAATCTGTTGAAAACAATCACCCAATTCACATCGAATTTTTTCCAATGACACAGTCTGCTTGCTTATGCTAATTACGTATTTGGCCCATTTAACACATGCTTCAAATAATTTCCATTCGTTGCGGCCATCAAATTCATCATTTAAAATAATTTTGACCACATCAAGGCTACAGGTTTTGAATTGTTCGGTTTCTATCAGGTAGTGACTGAAAGAATGAACCATTTCCATGCATTGTTTATAAATTTCCTGACAATTGTATGTGATTGTCAATTGAAGAACCCATAGCATGTCATCAACACCAGTTTCAAGTGTTCTCTTCAAAAAACGATGACATATTTGCTTGCATTTGTTTGCATCGAATTCGTATGCCAAATACATTAATTTCGGTACATCGTCTCGTTTCAAACGCATCGATGATCGATAGAAAGATGACAAAAATATGCAAAATATATCACTGGTTGTGTTCAAGTAATGTTTCTGATTGCCAACGAGTTTATTCTCGAAAAATATTTGGTAAAAAACTTTGCTGTCTGATGCCAAAATAATTTTGTGCACTGGAATTTTCTCCTGGCCATTTTCTTGGAATGTGAATTGAATGTCAGCTGTTCGAGTATTGTAAATGCCGCCAATTAATTGTTGATAATGGTGACTGTTCATTTTTGGTATTTTAAGCGATGGTTCACAGTTTTTAAGATGTGTTCCTTCGTTGTTGACGATCTTACGTTTTACCGGGCATTTCAATACATTGACAGTTTGTGACATCTTTTTGAATAAAAATATTATATATTAGATACTATAATTAAAATTCATGATGTTAGAAATTAAAACAAGAAGTTCTGATACCTTTTAGTTTATTCTACCGTGTTTCTTTATTACGGACTTGTCGAATGTGCTGTGAAGTCGTGCACACAGTGGACGAAACACTGTTTTCTGTGACATTTGGCGCGACTTCAGTTTGACGTTTAAGATGTGAAGCGGACAATGGAAACAATACCAAATTGAATTTGAATTTCATATGAATGATAGCTTCTTATTGCCAATACAATAAAATAACATATTTTTCATAGCCTTCTATTTCTAATCGTCAATATTTTATCAAAATCATGAAGTGTAATTAAGCTAAAAGTATTTATTAACTATAAGCATATTTTATGTTCTACAATTAGAATAGACGACTTTTCAATAAACATTTATTATATACATGCATAAATTATTATATTATCGGAAAATGTTTAAAAATTTCTTTCTAAATATGTTTGTTGGTACATTTTGATAAGTCTTTTAAATAGACACATAACACTAATTTAATGAGATACATCGTTGGCTATTTCTTCTTCTATATATAATGAACTTTACGTTTAGAGACTTCCAACGTCATTGAAACGTTTCAATTTTTCGGGGAAATTATCTTTGTATAATACTGGATCGGCACGAAATTCAACTGTTTTAAGTGGTATGACGCCATATACTTTGGCGAAGCGATCAATGCATGCTGACCGTTCCATCATATGATTTATGTCGGCTGATAGCATTTCGGTATTTGTGCATTCTGGGCACTTGAATTTTTTGCGTGGTGCCACTTTGATTGGTGGTTTCTTTGTGAAATTCGCAACCAAGAAATTCATCGCAATATCTTCACAATTCATGTGATCATCGACCCATTCCTTTATTTCGACTGGCATTTGATTGGTGTACGCATAGCTCCAGTATTTGTGATGAAATGCAGCTCCGGTTAACACCATTGATATTTCATTAGTCCATTCCGATTCGTACCGCCATCGCATCGTTTGATTGTCCCAAATATGAGTTCGACTTGGAAAACCTGACGTTGGCGAACAATGACAATTTATTTAATTCAAAATAAAAAAAACAATTGAAATCAAATCGAACCCGTCTGAAAAGTTCAATCAAACTTACCAACAATTCGATCGGGAAATTCACGCCATACTTCGTATCCAAAATCCAATTCATCTGCTGTTAGCATAATGATATCATCGTCAATTGTCAATATGGCTTCTGTTTCAATTTCTTCATACGGATAGAATCGATTTGATAATTTGTTCGCTTTGGTTCGAATCACCTTAAGTGGTTTGCTGATTTTTGGAAAAATTGATACTGAAATGAAATGAAAGCGTTAGTACTTTATTCACATCACTCCAAACGAGAAAAATTGTTAAACATACTGTGTGGTGGTGCTTCTTTTTCGTTATTCCAAACGACTAGAATTTTTTGCAATGACATAACAACCGACAGTTTTTGAATGAGTTTGAAAAGGCTTTCAATTCGATCATAGGTTAAAATAACGGCAGTGAATCCTTGTGACTTTTGTGCTACTCTAGACAAAAACAATGGATTTTGTATGGCACGTTGCATTGGCATGTTCCAGTCATAGTACGATTTGGCTCGATAAGCAAAAATTCGATCGTTCAGTTCGGCCAATACCGTCTTAATAATTCGTTCATTGGACGCAAAATATTGTTCATAAAGCCATTCGCCTTGTCGTTGTAGTTCATCAATTTTTTGCAATGAAATTGACTTTAATTTTAAATCGATTGATTGCAAATCGACTTCACGCAATGTAATCACAGCTAATGACCAATCGATAATCTATAAAAAAAAAATAAATGAAAAATTCATCTTGAAGTCCTTTACAGCTTTTTTACCATAAATTTTCTTTTATAATTACCTCGGAGAAGGGTAAAATAGTGTTATCGGCAAATATAACGGGTATACAATTGGCAGCAAGCGCTTCAATTAAATTCAATTGAAATAAACGTTCTGTTTTTGCGATCAGGCAAAACTGACTTTGGGCATAAACCGACTTAATATCGTATGTTTTTGTTGTCCCATATGCACAACGCACACCAATCGATGAACGTTTCGCTACATTTTTTGGACATTTATCAAGAAGCAATATCTTACGATCACTTTTTGATGCGATGTCAGTCATGATGCCCAAATGTACCTCATTCAGTTTCAGTATTGAAACCGTTAGCCAAAATGAGCTGCAATGAATATAAAATGTGAATGAATTGATGACTTGAGGAATTTTTAACTTACTTTCGACTTCGGCTCAACGATATAATCTTTCTATCTCTGACATAGCCCAAGAATGGTAATGCAACGTCAAATCCAGTTCGATATGTCCAGCTGTCGAAATTGGCCCCAGCAACGATGGCCCGGTCTGTATTGAGTGATTCAATTCCCTTCTCCGGAGAAACTATATTGAACAGAAGATGATTTTCACCATTTTCCCAACTGAAAAAATAATGAATTTCAGATTTTTTTAAAATAATGAATGAATTTGTGACAGTTTCTAGGTTAAAAAAATGTGATTTTAAATTAAAAATTACCAAAAAAACTTACTGTGGTAAACTGGCAAGAGCTTTGGACACTGTTGACGAATCGATACGATTAAGATTGAGTGTGTCAATACTCGGCACCAAAATGCATGCTTCCTTTGGATCCGACGTGTAATACGGGCTTTCAATGATAGTTTTCAGTATTTCGAAAAACTCTCGGCTTAAAATGGATAACGTTGACTTTGAATCGCTTTGTTCAACATCGTAATAGTCAATCAATGGATAGACGTATACCGACAATCTTTCACCGCATCGATAAATATTAAAACAATCCCAGTACGAGCAATTTTCAATCCGTTGACGAGACAATTCGGCATCTTTTTCCAATTGAATCTTTTCCACATTGTTCAAATCCAACGAAATACGTTCATTACGTTCGTTACCATGTGTTATCGGCGATGAAATAATTATCACATAAATAATTGCAATCCAAATTGCAATGCACACCGCAACACAGTAAATTTTTTGCTCTCGTTCAAATTTATTATTCAACAGCTGACGAACGAGATTTTTCAATAACATTTTTATTGCCTCGACTACAGCCACCGCACCAGAAGAGATTAAAATTATTTTTACGTAAATTCTTACATTATTCGACTTAATCTGAAAAAACAAAAATGTTCTATGAATGTTTGTTTTGGATTGATTTTACGATTGATTATTTTTTTTCAGCTGTCAAAATCAAATGTTTACTGTGCCTGCGCTAAATTCAACATGAAGTTAGCTGTCTCATAAGTTGATATTCAGTGGAGACGGCTTTCACATTTCAAATCATTCGTTGGAACTTTTTCAATGGAAGCGCCCATTTTACAAAAATTAAATAAGACTTGATCGAACTATTGTTTTAATATATTTATTTGATTGCCCGAGAATGAAAGCGAGACTTCTATTCACAACTTATTGAAATGTAACACCGCCATACAGAAAGTGCTGACTGTCGCTTTCATTCTCGGACATTCATTTACTTAATACATTAGTTAATTATGATGCGATTTACATACAATTATTTTAGTTTTGCATTAAATTTGCCACCAAATTATATTAATACACCACACATTGTTTCTCACAGTCTTCCATCGAACCAAATAAATTGTTAGTCGCTAAACATCCTCCGTATGTGAAACTTAAACACTTATTGCTTTGCTTGTCGTAATAAAAGCTTGGAAATGATGCTCTGCATAGACTACTAATGCCCTTTTGTGGATCATCATAACACGGTGAATCGCTTTCAACTAAATTTTTGAGAAAAACAAATTTATCACATTTTATTTTGAATTATAAGCGGCAAGTCTTTCGTTACTTACCGTCTTTGACTGGTTGAGATGAAATCAAGCAGATGCAGTAAGGCAACACCAGAAAAATGATAAAAAATGATTTCATATCTGTACGATGTTTGTTATCCACATTTACAAGAGAGAGACCTAGCGCTGACGACCGAATAGAACCGACAAGTGAATGAAACTAAATATGATGATTTTCATGAATGTGTCATATACACAGAAGAAGTAAAAACAAAACCAGAAATTCCACACGACGAAAACAATACAAATATTTACAAAATATGACCGTTTTGGCAAATCAGCGCGTAAAACTCAAATGAATTTGAATATACTTGATATTTGTACATAGTTAATGACTTTGTAATGATGGTGATTAATGAGTGACGACATTTTTGACAATATGCAACTCAATGACACCACTCTGCGCGCACTAAATTGTAAACATTGTAAAGTGTGCTATACATTTTAAATTTATTTTTCTTTACTGTATTACATATATGAAGAATACATCCATTGACCTTGCAGAAGTAGACAATTGTGAATAGTAAATGATTACCATTCATTTGGGCATTATATCAAATTGTTTGTCGAATTTACACAAAAGGTCACATATAATTCCTGTTATTATTTAAAAAGCGCAATGGTTACAAATTAAACATTCAATTCGTTTCATGCATTTCGTTATAGAAGGTGCAAATTTTTAGTTTTATAAAAATAATTATAGTATATAGGGTAGTTTTTGTTATTATTTGGCTTAATTTAGAAAGAGTTCAATGTGCTACAAAATCGTTGAATATTTTGTCATTGAAATTCGTATTTTTTTCTCTTTGTTTGTTTTCATTCGAAGCTTTGTTAATTATTTTAAATTTAACTTTTTAACATTTACTTAAATATGTATGATCTTTAAAAGCAGAAAAAAATTAAGGGCATATATTGGACACTTGATGTAAATGGATTGCAATTTGTTCGGCAAAGTACTTTCTTCAAGTTACGCAGACCATTCATGAATGTTGAGTGTTTTCGAGTACTTTATTTGATTTACACAATTATGGCAGAGACTTCAGTTCTGGTTATTTAATGAATTTACGAGAAAGCTAAAAATTGGCCAACAACCAAGGGGCGAATTAGTACCAAACGACGATACCGACGAGTGTTAAATTATGACGTTTATGTTTCGGTAAATTTGGCTATGTTTTATTGCTCGTTGTTATTTTGGTACTGTTTCGCCCCTGCTATCTAATAGTCTATCTATAATTGTTTATGGTATGGTTTTTTTGCCTCTCTTCGCGTCAATCACTACACGCCGCCACCTTTTTTTGGTCCACACTGACTTTAAGTTGTTTTGAAATAAAATTTTATGCGCCAATAATAATAGAAAAGTTAGCTAATATAACGTTATGTCGATTTTGTTCATTCATCAATTTGAAGATTATTATCGAATAAAGTAGTATTAGATTTGAAACGCAAAAGATGAACTTTGTAATAATAAGATTTAGTATTCGTATATGAAGAACTTCTGGTAAAACCATGGGGTATCGTTCAACTTTATATTGCCATAGAAATCGGTTAATTCAACGCAATCTTTATTCACAGTCACATAATTTGGTTCACCTGGTTTCCAGTTTGAATATGTGATTGGTTTTCCATTTCCGATCCAGTAGAAATCTCCGCCACCATTCGATCCAAAATTGGTGCCCGACGTCCAAAATGATTCCATGCCCAGACCTTTTTAAATAACATTTCCATTTAAATAAAACTATTAGATACTTGATGTTTATTTATATATAATTTGTGTTTGTCATATAACACAATGAAAATCGTCTAAAATCTATGTTTCGAATTGATATGCTAATACTTTTATTGCATTTTTGGTGTGAAATCTAGCGTATGAGTGAATGTAGACGGTTCTCATTTGAAATGAAATTTACTTACCGGCATCTTTGATCATTCTAATGATTCGCTCGTTTTCTTCTTTTGTTGTGATGCTAACCAAGTGCATGTTGCGTGTCGAATAGTAGTGAAGTGCTTGGAACCAATTGCTCTGCAAAATTGTCCAATTAAAATGCTTATTATAAATTATTTGAATGACAAATACACAATCACACACATTTGATTTACCTTAAAAGAGCTATGAAGGTAATATTTTTTTGTTGAGTTTGGAAATGTTTTGAGAGTTGCAAAGATATGTAATGCAAAATAACAAAATCAAAATTCAATCAATGATTTCAAGTTAGAATCGAATCAAATTCACAAAAAAAAAAAATTGTAAATAGATTATTTACGTATCTGCATCGTCCATACGTTCTAAAAGTCGGCCAATGTACTCAATCGTATGCCCAACGTTTCACAATATTGCAACGCTTTTTTTTAGATTTTCCTATGAACGTACATTACAAATTCGTTTTATTTATATAAAAACATGTATACTAATTATATTGAGAACGGATTAATTTGTACGTGATGGGGAAAAAGGTGTTTTTTCGTCGTAAACTGCTATGTCATTTCATTCAAGGCCAAATTGATTGACTCGGATGCAATATTTTATTGCAAATAATCGAAACGCAATTTTAAAATTAAGATGAGTTGCTGACTTAAGTTTGAAAACTGTCCAGCTGTTGTCTTATCAACAGCTGCGCATCTTTCATAACTGGTTCAAACGGTCGAATCAACATCATTAATATTTTTCCTGATTGTTTGTTTATTTTATTTACGATTTTGCATCTCATTTAAAAGAGTTGCCCAAAATGAGCATTTTTTTAGCACACACAATGTAAAATGCCATATGATTTTGTGCTTATTCGTACTAAATACGCAACTCCTTTATTTATTTACATATGTTCAAATCGTCAATCAATATTCATATTGAATTTAATTAAACTATATAAAATCAAACGTTATCAGTTCGCTCAATGATAATAAATCAATTAAAATTTTAATGGATGTATGATTAATTGAGTTTTATGCAAAAGTGAAAAAGACATACCCTTGAAAATGTGCTGTTTAGGTTCAATTTGTCTTGAACTGGAGTGTATGTGATGTCTCCAAAAATGGACACTGCATTGGAGTCGGGACGCAAAAAATAGAAATGAAAAGAACATTTTTATGAAAAAATAAACAAATTTTCCTCACAAAAGAAAAACACTTATGTTTTATGTTATGTTTTTATGTTTTCAACTCGCAATATAAAATGGATCCTTTTATGAAGAACCAAAAGTGACACTCAATTGGTTTTAAACAGAGAATGCCATACGGCTTGCTATAAGCAGCTTGCTTGCCTGCGTCGCCTATCGTGCGGCAAGCAAGGAAACATGCGGACACATATACGGCAAACGAACCATATGTACCAAACAGTTTTCGTTCGTGCGAGATGCGGTGATGTCCAACACATCACCAATGAAGAACCAGAAAAATCAAGCGTAGCCAAACATATGATTGAAAACGGTCACAAAATGAGCATAGCAAACTTGAAACTTTTACACCGAGTTAACAAGTGCAATGAACTTGATGCATATGAGTCGTATTACATCAACAGGAACAAAAACAACAGTATGAATGAAAACGACGGACCGATCTATAATTCCATTTTTGGCAAATTCGATGTGTAGTTCTTGGTTAACTTTGATTATTTTTATTGTACATAGTTTATTTACTTTTTACAATATACCATTGTTTTTGTTGTCATTTCATTTTTATTTTAAAAATCAGTTTGTTCATCTAACTCACTGAAGAAGGAAGCATTGTTTCCGAAATACGTATATGAGTATTTTTGATACCAATAAAGTGTATTAATTTTGAAAAACAAAATAAAAGTTTCATACTTTTTTCAATTATTTAAAAATACACGTAAATCACCAAATTTCATACAACCAATTATTGTTGAAATCGATAGAATTCATTGAGAACTATCTGATTTAAGACAAAATTTTGGTTTGCAAGCAGAAAAAACCACAATAATGGCTCACTTCTTAAAATATGACATTTCCATGAAAAAAGAACCATCTGTTTAACTTCACAAAAAAACACCAAATTAATTATTTCTCGTCTGTTTTTGGATGTATGTTATAGGCGAAGGTCCAAAATACTTGAAACGAGCAACAATTGGCGCGAAGGTTCGAGAGAAAGTTGAAAGAAATCGACAAGTCGGTCCGCCAATGCATGATTTTGAAGGTTCGATACAAACTTCGACAAATCGAAGACAATGGTCCATTCAGTGTAATGCAAATGTGCTATTCGATAGCCCATGAATAAAGGTTTAAATCAATAAAAAAGAATTTAATAGTGTGTGTTTGTTGTTCAAATGACATGCTTATGAATTTGTGCAAATTTCAGTGGGACATATGTTATCACTGTTCTTAACAGCACCTGTTACCGTTGAGTACCGAAATATGGAGGTCTTCGTCATCAATCGAGCAATTTTGATGGTTTTACCAAAAATTTACAAGGAAAAATTAAACTCTCCGTCATCAATCGAGCAATTTTGATGGTTTTACCACAAATTTACAAGGAAAAATTAAACTCTACATGAAAAATGTTATGCTGAAATGGTTCATTCTTACTTAATTTTACACGAGGAATCGATCTAAGTAAAAATCAATACTCAATCATGACAATTGAGTTAACTTTTTTTGGGCATTTTTGTGGAAAAGTGTGCGAAATCGCCATTTTCCAAATGGCCACCTATTACTGGTCACTACAAGCCAAAAAATACCATTAAAATATAGCCATATAGACTCAATTTTTATGTAGAATATGATAGAATTGAAAAAACGAAGAAACGAACGCGTATAAGTATGTCAAAACCGGCTGCAAACTACCCATTTATCGATATTTGCAATTTTTGACATTTTTGACACCATCAATGTCATCAAATTTAAGATCGGACAGGTTTTACCACCAACAATACGACAAAACCTAATCTGATGCTAGTTTTGCGATACAAAAAATGTTTCGACACACTTTTCCACTGGGTTGCTGCAAAACACGTATCACTGGCGCCCTCACTGTATTGCATAGTGAAGTAACTCAATAGTACGTGTGTGAAATGTGAAGATTTTTTCTCGCACGAACTAGATGGCGCTAATAACTAAGTGTCTTTGCAGCAATGGTGTGCACTTTTCAAAAGTCATCAATTTTTTTCAGACTATTTTTTTAAAGACCACTGCCCATGTCCTCGATTAAAAAAAATTAATAAAAAATAAACAATACATTTTACTTCCAGCCAGGGACTGTTTTAAGCTGATCCAGTTGTTAAATTTTTATAAAATTAATGAAATCGTGGAAAAATCGAGGACAATTTCGATTTAATAGAAAATGTCGATTCAATGGTAAAATATGTATATAATTTTTCAAAACCTAAAAATATTCTGCTCGCTTCGCTCGCACTTTTTTTTTTACTTCCCTGCATGTATTGCATCATACATTTTTGATTTACAAAAGCATGACGTTTTTAATAATGAGACATTACAATCAGCTTTTATTCCAGACTTTTATTTATTTATTGAAAATATTATGCTTTGATCGAATTGAAATTATCTAAACAAAAAAGGCAAGACTATCAAAATAAAAATAAAAATTAATATGCCTGCAGAGATCATCGATGAAAGAAAATAGATTTTTACCATCAAAAAATGTTTCAAATAATTGTTTAGCACGTTTAACTAACATTATATGCATTTTAAGTTTAAGTATGATGAGCGTACATCGAGAGATGGTAAACAAAAACAAACAGGAAGTGCAAGAAAAAGTGTTAAACAGATTTGCTTCTGATTCAAGACGATTAGTTTTTTTCGAAAAAATTAAAATGTCCACGATTTTTATTGCTCTCGCACCTCCCTGATCAAATTCCTGCGGACGCCCCTGCCACTGCCGAATAATGTATGGAATCTAAAATGTTTGATTTGCATTCGCCACTTATGGAAACGTAACATGTTATTGTGGTAAACAGTTTGTTCCTCCAAACATCAAAACATTATAAATTCAGCACAGGAATTTTTCCCGTTTGTTTTAGTTCATCATGACGAAATCAAATTCTGCAAATATAACTGTAAATGGCAGAGAACTCAAATCAGGATCCCAAACAACGGACTATAGTTCGACGACGATAATAATAATGCCTGACTCATCATCGGAAACATCGAAATTCTCTTTCAATGTGCACATCTGCACATAGAGTCAGCCTCGTCAAAGAGACGGAAAGCCATTCCTGTTTTGAATCCATTTACCAAGACACTGAATCAAAGAAACTACTCAACAGGGCTCAACATTTCCCTCTCAGCTCTGACAAGGACTCGATCTAACGGTCCAAAGAACGAGTTCATCAACAAATACGCCAACGGTTTCACCCATCCAGCAAGCTAACACCACAATCAATCATGATGATCACGTTGCAGACAACATTCAACCGATGGACACATTGAATACACAATCTGGTAGTGCGAATCAAAATGACAAAGATCATCGAATTCGTAAAAAAAAATAAAGTGAACGAAAACACAAGTCCATCATTCCTGTTGCATGAGCATTAATAGCACTCTCACTCATACATTCATAAGTCACAATTGTAATAGCAAGTAAGAAGACACAAATAGATATATAATATATACTGATAAGTTGAATGGGTCAGAATAAAAATCCGACTTGTCCGCAGAGTCTATAAAAGTGGAACACAGCGTTTTTTTTTAACGTAGAATTGTTGTTGTATTACAACAGATGAACTATGTAAAAAAACACCATGTTCCACTTTTATAGACTCTGCTTACAAGTCGGATTTTTATTTTGACCCATTCAGTTGTCATTTAAATATAATAAATTTAAAGCGGCACAGACGCCCTGACACTCACTTACACTCTGTCTGTCAGGGACCGGGTCGCGTGTAGATTTATACAAGATTTTTATAATTTGTATAAACGCAGGCGCAATGTAATCAATAAATGTAATGTATGTGCGTGCGTCTCTAAATACACGGTCACATGCACACACGAACATGTATTCGTATGCTTATTCGTATTCATAGCGAACAGCGATGGGTATGTTACCTCTGCGTTTATACTTTGTACTTTGTATATTTATACTGCCTGCGTTTTTTATGCTAGTATAAAACTATACGCGACCCGGTCACTGCATATTATCAACAATCGATGAAGATCAACAAATCGATGAAGTCAACGGAAATGTAAATGAACAAATGAGGTATGTATGGCTATTTCACAAAGAATTCGAAAACAAGGCTGCGTTGGATGAGTTCCTCAACGAAGAAAAGTGTTGGTCTGTCCCTAAGAAACGAATTGATTTGGTGAAAGTATTCAAAACGGAACTCCGCTGCAATCGTGTGAGCGTCGTGGTCACAAATGCGATTAAAAACATAAACGATAAAGTGAGAACGGTAAACCAACAGAACAAGTGATTCGTGAAGGACATTCTGGTAGATCGAGAGTGAACAGAGCACATAGTGCTTTGACCTTCAACGAGTATCTGCCATCGTCGCGCGCGTCTCTGGACCCGAAATCCATGAGAACACACGAATCTAATCGAACAAGTCAATATATATATTTTCATCTCTTTTGGTGACCGAAACAAAGTTAAAATAAGTGACATAATAGTGCCAGTACCACGAATTAAAGCGTGTCATTTTTTTATTTTTTGTGTGTAGCAGGCGCAGCAGTGTTAACACAGGAACACGACGATGGAGAAAAGGTTATTGCATACCATAGCGTGAAGTTCTCGGCGGCACAACAAAATTATTCCGTAACAGAAAGGGAACTGCCAAATGTATGGAGATCCCGGCCGAGTTGGCCGTATGGTGTCTATTGATTGGATTGGTCCCTTACCGGCATCGAAAATTGATTGTTTCTCGAAATAAATTTTCACCAAATCATTTATACACGCGACAGCAGCCAATGCAGCTGACTTTGTAGAAAAAGAGATAATATTTAAATTTGAAACACCAGAGGCTATCATTTGCGACAATGGAAAACAATTTGATAGCAAAACATTCGATCGACTTGTTTGCCAAGTATCGAACATCATCGCTGCTTTACGGAATATCAGCCATTGACTTCACTGCGAACTGTCGTGCATCTAATGCGTCAAAGAAAGTTCGCACAAAAGAGAATGAAAAATGTACATACAGGGTGTCTCATATATCAGGCTCACTATGAAGGAGTGAAAATTTCTAAAAATCCTTTGATCGACTTTGTAAGATTTGAGGGGTCGATTTTACACTTGTTTGGTCCAAAATTTGTGAAAGAACGTGAATGAGAAAAATATCGATTCCAAAGTAATTTTTCATGCTGATCCCGAATTTTTGGGTTTCAGGTAAAAAAAATCACATCTTGGGGGGTTTTTAGAAATTTTCACTCCTTCATAGTAAGCCTGATATACGAGACACCCTGCACAGTATTTAAGAAAATATCAGCCGACGCCATACGCAAAACCGACTGGTACGTGCACCCATACGTTTTTACATCATTTACATCTAGTGACCATACGATTTTTCGACTGTGCGAAGATACGCACAAAGAGTAACGAATCTCGTAAGAAATCTCGTGGTATAAAAATTATGGTGGTGTATATTCAAAACTTCGACTAAAAAATGACCACTCTCTTCATTTTTCTTCATATCCGATATTTGTTGGAATGGTGATTTTATTGCCAATTTTACCTAGGGGGGAGACACCCGCGAATCCATTCACCTTTTGTGTCGGATTTGTATGATTAGTATGATTAGTATGATTACAAAATTTTACAAAGATTCACATTCGATTCAATTTTTGATTTAAATTGCTATAATTCCAATGATTTGCACAGATTCGTAAAGATCCACAGATTCATTAAATATTCACATTTTTGTGTTTTTTCTTTTGACGTACAAACGTATGTTGATTTTATAGAAAATAAATATGCTAGCAAATATAAATTAAAATAAAATTCAATTATTTTTGTTTATGCAATGATTTCATTTTCACCGACTTTTAACAATGGAATTAAATTTAACTCAACAATCAACACATTTTATATTATTGACAAAGTGACTTTGTCAAAGTCCCTATGATTCATGAGATTCTTCGGATCCTTAGGATTCTTCGGATTTGTGAGTTTTGTGTTTTTTATCATGATTCTAATGGAATCGTTGGAATCAATGAAATTATACAATTGAGTATTTTAACATAGATTTTTCATTTTGAATTCGTGTCTACCCCCTAGAATTTTACCCTTCTCTCGTTAAAAGAAATAAATGTAGATAAATCTAACGTCATACAGTTCAACTCCGTAATTACACTCAAGCGCTATGTTTGTTTCAGTACAAGTACAAAAAATCCAAAAGGCCACATTGAAACACTATCGGAAAACACCCTTTTAGAATTCAAATGAAGATAGAGGATGCTTCTCCAACAAGCTTTTCATTTTTGACTCAATATTGACAATTTTCTTTAAACCGGTAAATACCGGTTCTTAAATAAAAATTAAACTTAGACGTGCAGACCCCAGCTCAGTAATCAGCATGGCTAAGTAATCTGTAGGTTACTGTCAATCGGTCTAACGTCATACGGTCTTAGACAGTATGACGTTCAATTATGCGACACAGGGTCTTGGACACAATGTCGCACTCGTACTTAGACACTTAATTGATTAAAATAAGATCAATTTGACCGTAGAAATATAAAAAATAAACCAAAATTGTTATTACTAAAAATCACATTTTTTCGATTTTTTGAAAAAGTTCTTTTCACTCTCATTCAAGTCGCCACCCTATATGACATATAAACCAGGGACAAGGTCGTGTATAATTTTATACTAGCATAAAAAACGCAGGCAGTATAAATATACAAAGTATAAACGCAGACGCAACATATCCATCGCTGTTCGTTATGTATGAGGCAGGCGAATACATGTTCGTGTGTGCATGTGACCATTGAGAGACGCACGCACATACTTTGTATTTACTGAGCGCAGCACAAAGCGAACATCGACGGATATGTTGCGTCTGCGTTTATACAAAGTATAAATATATGCGATCCGGTCCCTGATATAAACCCATCAAAAAATGGCTGTTTTGGAATCAGCTCATGCTTATACAACTACTCTGGACTGTAGAGCCAAATCGAGAAAAATTCATCCACCCTAATATATATAATAATAATAATAATAATAATATTTATTCACCGCCAAAACTGGCTGAATCTTTTGAGTTTGTACATAATTTTTATACATTTGTTTGGTGGGAAAAAGGTATGAATCAATGATACACATTTGGTATACATCTGATCACCGTTAAAAACCACATCTTTTAATAAAGATTTCTAATAACTAATTAGCTACTTCTTACAGTAATAGCTAAATAGTTAATAGTAAACTGTTCAAATTACCGTCAAACAGCAAAAAACACTTATAAATACTAAACATTTTCAAATTGCACGCGGTTACAATGAGTCAGAAAATAATTAATAAATAAATAATTAAATAAATAATTGGATAAATAAATAATTTACATCTTTACAAAAATCACAATGTATCACATTAGATCGTTAAAGAAAACAGTGTTATAGTTAGACACCAATGACAAGTTAGAAAAATGGTCATCGCTTAAGGCTAAAAGTCGAGTTTTGAAAGTTGATCGTTTTGATTGCGTTAAAAATAGTTCGTGGACCTTATTTGACATTTTGCACATTTGGTTGATTGGTACTGATGGATTGATTTTGAAGTTCTTGTCATTGATTTTGAAGTACTCCACACATCTTAAGTTACGTCCATTTTGATTGCGGGCAATTTCAGTCTTCAGTGATGGGCAGTGAACGTTATTTTGCATCAAGTCGAAAATGAATAGAATTGATGCGTTGATACGGCGCCTTTGGAGTGATTGCATGTTTAGTTTGCCTAGGCGAGTGCTGTACGATGAAATCCTGTAGTCATTTGAAATATTTGGATACTCCTTGAGAGCAAACATTGAGAATTGACGCAGGCACGATTCGATTTTGTTCTTGTGTATATCATGGTACGGGAGCCATACCAAACAGCCATACTCCAAGATTGATTGTACGAGGGCGCAATATAATGACTTGAGAGTATTGACATCCGGAATATCGTAGCAAAATCTCTTTACGAATCCGAGTGCTGATGTTGCTTTAGCCACGATTGAATCGATATGTTTGATGAAGTTAAGTTTGTTGTCAAAGATAACTCCCGAATCTCTTTGTTCGCTCACTCTCTTGAATTTGTGACTGCCATAAGAGTAGGAACTTACGATTATATATATATATACATTAGGGTGGATGAATTTTTCTCGAATTGGCTCTACAGCCCAGAGTAGT
>NW_022200180.1:0-7477 GCF_009176525.2 Contarinia nasturtii | reverse complement strand
TTTTCAATTTCTTTTCGCAGAACTTGGAATCGCTTTGATTCAATTCGACACCAAACCGAATCTCGGCGAGACTTTGAAACATTTGTCCGAAATGGTCGAACAAGCCGTTTCAAAGTATCATCCACGAGTGGTGTCTGTCCAAGAAGGCTTCAATTACTACTATCAATCTGATAAAAGTACCTTTGAGAAAGCTGGCGAACCAATCAACGGTCCAACTGCCCAGCACATGTCCGGATTGGCAAAGAAATTCAATATTTACCTTATTGGAGGCATTGCCGAAACGGACAATGGCAAACTCTACAACACGGCTCTCGTATTCAATCCAAGTGGTGAAATGATCGCACGTCATCGTAAGGTAAGACTTTACAAAGATCCTTTTGTTCATTTTTTTGTGAACTTATTTCAATAAACAAAATTTTTTAAATATATTTTCGACCCTTTTTTCCAATTTCTTTCACTATTCAGGTTAACTTGTGCGACATCAACTTCGAAAACGGAACCAAACTCGATGAAATCAACGTCTTTACACCCGGCAGCGATGTCACCATATTTAAAATCGATGACATCAAATGTGGTTTGGCCATCTGTTGGGATGCCTGTTACGATGAGTTCATTAAAATCTACCGAAAACTTGGCGTCGAAGTCCTATTTGTTCCAGCTGCATACGATATTATGAGTGGCGATAGATATTCTCTCCATAATTATTGGGAGATTGTCCATAAGGCTCGGGCATTCGACAATCAAATGTTCGTTGCTGCCATTTCAGGAGCACAAAATGAAAAAATCAAAGATTATATCTTGTATGGTCATACCATGCTCATTGACCCACAAGGAAAGATTCTAAAACAGGCTGGCGTCAAGGAGGAGATCATTTTCGACGAAATTGGTATGTATCATTTGGCATTTCATAAAATTCATTCTTCAATTTAAATCATTCAATTAATTTGTATTTCACTTCAAATTTATAGATGTTGCGGTGTTAGAGAAACTATACAAAGAGTTTCCCACATTCAAATTGCGACGAAGAGACATTTATGAGAGATATAGTGGCATCTATAGCGGTTACTTTTAACATGACGAACATCGACAAAAAATTGACAAGAACTAACATTTAATCGAAACATTTTATATTCTTTTTTTATTTTTATTATTCTTTGCAAATAAAATCGGTTTTCACATTTAATTTCGGATACTTACTAACTTTTTTTTTTTCAAAATTATGCTTAACTTTATTTGAACATATTTCACGACCAGACGTGTCATTGATTTTTTTTTTCGTTTTATTTTTTAACGGCGATTTTAATTTTATTTTATTTCAATCTCAATCTCTGAGATGAAAATGTACATTCTTTTTTGTTGAAAATGTACATTCTTTTTCTTCATTTACAGGACGTTTTTTCTTTGTTGATTCAGATACTTAAGAGAAAAAAGTTGAATTTTAATTTGTTTCTTGGTAATTTTGTTCGAAAACATTTCTTTTTTTTTAATCTTCCAAATCTCGAATCAATTGGGCAGCAGAACTTGCCGTATCAACGTTTGTCTACAAGAAAAAAATGTTCCATAAAATGACTTAAGATGATGAATGTAATGAATATACTCCAATTTATCGTCGAAAAATACTTTAATTATACCGATGCGATGTCGCGGTGTTCTTCTTTGACTTCAGTGGCATGAGTCTTGGAGAAGTCCAACCCGTTCCGATGGTAGCTATTTTCGTCCGTTGAATCGCCTGTCATTAGATCATCATCCTGTCATACAAAGAAAAGTTGATGTAAAATTCCCATTTGAAAGCCAAACATGCTTCCATTCGTGTATCAGAGAAATGTTTTTACCTTCCAAAAATTCGGTTCAAGTTTCCTGTAATGTAAAAGAGATAAAAATAATGTTTAATTGGAACGAAGCATACAATAGACATTCAATCAACAATTGACTACTTACACCAATTCTTCCAAACAAGCGACACTACAGGCGGGTGGAAGAATAGTACATTTGAAAGTGACTTCATTCCAGCAATGATTACACCACGTTTTCTTCTTTGTTTCCGCAACGACATTATCCATTTCATCTTTGTGATGTTGCTCCATTTCTATGATCTTCGCATCACACTTCTCCTTCATTTCGGCCATATATTCTTCGCAGTTCTTCTTGTGCTTGTCTATCACATCAATTTTAGCTTCGACCATCTTCTTCATGTCACTAGTGGCTATATCGACTTTATCGCAACGTTTCTGCATTTCCGATAATTTCTGGTTGAGAACCTTGCGTAATTTTGCATTGGTTTGCTTAGTGGCTGCGATTGTTTGTTCATAGTTGCGCACTTTTTCATAAATAATCGTTGTGAGCGATTGAATTGATTGAAGCAAAGACTCTTCTGCGAAAGAATCTACGGCCAACGCTGATGACGACACATTTTCTTCGATGTTCATTACTGACGATGATGATTCCATAGCGTTGACGTCTTGCGATTCATTCGGCTCTTTTTCCATTTTTAATTGCACCATTGGAAACGCATTTGGGATTTCCAATTGAAGATTCACGTGGTTTTGTTGGGATTTTCTAGGTTCGAAATTATTCAACGCGTCCATTTGATTGATTCGGATAAACAACTAAAATTAGATTTCACTCTTAGTAGATCGACGGTAACAAAGTCAAAATATACAAGAATATTGTCAATGGATTAAATGTTGGCGAAAAAAAAAACAGCTTTGACTTTTTCTAAATCAAATAAAATGCTAATACATCTGAACTCACATTGAAAGGTCAAAATTCTGATTTTGCACGTTCGTTACTTCCACAAGCACCAAAAAAAATCGACATCAAATCACTGGTCAAATGAATACGCCAAAATTAGATAATTTTTTTTTGTAATGAAACTTTTACTACGCTCTTAAATGTACGTCGTTGCGCATACGCTATTGATTTTGAATGATGCCAAAAAACACAGTTCTTAATGGTATCGACGTTTTTTACTCTCACTTACAGTTTTATGTGGTCGGCGACAAAACTATTCACTCTCAGGCTTTGTTTGTGTTTTGTAATAATAACAAACTAACCGATTCCACGAAAGCAGCCGCCATAAAATTTTTGTTAGTATGCGTGTGTACAATAACAACCACCAGTTGAATCGCTTCACAAAACACACAGCATCTAGCTTGTTCGAGACGTTTAGAATTTGAAATTAAAAAAAAACAACGCACAGCGAATTGATGCTACAAAAAATACTTCGACACTGTGTCTTAAGTTTCATTCACAGTGCAAATATAAAAAAACTGATTCATTGTAACAAAAAATACGATTTTCGATGTTGTGAGAAAAAATTCTAAATACAATGATGACAACAAATAAGGATTTGGCCTTTTATTTGCTTTTCAGTAATGCGGAATTAATGCAGTATTTTGATTCAATTTTTGAAGGCTTTCGATCGGGATAATTACTTATTTATTTTCGGTTGAAAGAACATTTATATGAGGTTCAGATTGAGTAGAGCGGTTGCCATTGAGCCATAAACTCATAAAATAGATAAATACTTTCAATTTACTGTAAACTAAATGTATACATTTACATCATATATGAAACTGGGATTGAAAAAACGGTAATTTGAAAAATAAGGCGAAAATTTCTGGAACAATAAACTATAATTGAAAAAATAATAATCTTTTTCATTAAATACGGATAGACAAGCAATTGTTTCATTTTCTTTTTTTCTTCAACTGATAACACTTGTAGGACATTAGCAACAATCAATGAGAACATTAATTGCAATTATTCGCATATTACTTTGAAACGCTAAGGCAAAATCAATTAATCAATTTATTTTTTTCAACTTGATAAGGATGTAACTAAGCACACGCCATTTTACGTCATTTTAAATGTATAAAAATATTACTTCGGATGCCAAGCAGCGCATGAAAAGTGCAATTCTGTTCAGATTTTAAATTGATTTTTTTGTGTACTTTTGTGTTTAATTCCATAAAATTATTTACTACTCAATAATCAGAATAATTACGTCAAATGGCATAGAGACAATCCTGAGACAACACAACTATTTTTATAGTGAGATCGAGTTATTTAGATATTCGAGTAAAACTATTTAAATGGATATTTTTCGTTTTACTTTTTTGTTTATGTATTAAAATTGTCACATTTTTCAGTTTAATTTTTTTTGAGCGAAATTTAAAGATTTTTAATCAATATTTGATTGAGCATACCATTGAAAAACCAATGGATAAAACATACTAAAATCCAACTTAAATTTTAATATAAAAGAATATTTTTTTCATTTTTTCGTATTTTTTAATTGGAAGTGGAGTATTAAAATATTTTGAACAATTCAACGAAATCATGATACAATTTATGGTAACGTACAGTACTGTCGAAAACAAAGCAGAAACGATTAATTTCAAGTTTTGAACTCTGATCGAATTATTCTACCATTTTAAATGAGAATTTTCGACAAAGAAAAATAAATAAAAAAAATTCTGATATTTTTCACCATTTCAAAATATGGTGTAGTAATTTTACTAATTAAAAAAAGAAACTACCTAATATATACGAGAATTAATTTCAATTATTTAGTACAATAAATGCAATTTCGAAATCAATTACATTTTAATTGAAAATATAAAATGCGTTCCAGTTATCTTTACAAGAGAGACATATGTCTGATACAAAATAATCTGAATCGTCTGGAATTGACAATAAATGCAAAAATGATTAATAAATGCAAATTGTATAGTTAGCTATCATATAATGAGACGTAGATCGGAACCGTTCAAAATAATCGCATAGTTAAATATATATATATATATATATATTTCACGATGATCATTACAGCAAAAATGCTTTACCACGCACAATTGCGAAGGTTTTCCGTTTTACTTCGGTTATGTATCTGTATGACTGTGACGAGCAATTGCAAAACGAAGCACTTCGACGTATCAATAACGCAGTACGTCATCGTGCTTATCACTTCATTTGATTGATTGAATAGGTAAATGTCACTGCCCCCTCCTTTTCAAATAATGTGAAATTAAAAAACATGGGCATACGTAATGTATTTGGAGGAATACACAACTAACTCTCAGTGTAATACAGTGACCAGTTGCGTCGTAGTGAATCATCTAATGCGTCCATACGATTCATATGCGATACAAGTGGCGATAAAGTGTTGCGATATTACCCTGTATGCCTGCATGAAAAACCGTTTGCTTACGATTCGATTTGTAGATGTACACTGTTAATGTGCTTTGGCTTCATATCAATTATTGGTTGTCCGAGGGGGGTCGTTGATATTTACCTATTATTTCAATCAACAAGAAAACGAAATTGTTTTTCAGTGATTTGATACATTCAAAATAGAATCGAAAAATGTCACAGCTCATAGGTTATCAGTGAAAAGAACAAATAATATTACATTTTGTTCAATCGAGAAGGTGCCATTCGCTATGATAAGATGCACTTATAAAAGCAAACATTTTCAGGGCGTTAACAAGCATCAAGTTCAGTACAATGGCAACCGTTCGAAATACAAGTAAGAAAACATCTAATTCTCTATTTCTTTAATAGCTCTTACCGTTGTTTTTACAAATGCCCGGTTTTCCTACAATTTACAGAACTGGGAGTCGCTTTGATTCAGTTCGATACAAAACCAAATCTGAGACAGACATTGAGACACTTGTCTGAAATGGTGGAAGAGACCGTTTCAATGTATCATCCACGAGTGATTTCAGTCCAAGAAGGATTCAATTACTTTTATCAATCCGATAAAAGTGTTTTCAAAAATGCTGGCGAACCAATCAACGGTCCAACCGCTCAGTACATGTCGGAATTGGCAAAAAAATTCAATATTTATCTTATTGGTGGCATTGCCGAAACGGACAATGGCAAACTCTACAACACGGCTCTTGTATTCAATCCAAATGGGGAATTGATCGCTCGTCATCGTAAGGTATGAATGTTTAAAGATACTTTTTTTCTAGTAAATAATCTCCCTTGTGATATCCAGGTTAATTTGTGTGACATTAATTTTGAAAATGGAACCAAACTCGACGAGGTCAGTGTTTTTACGCCGGGAAATGACGTGACAGTATTCAAAATCGATGATATCAAATGTGGTTTGGCCATTTGTTGGGATGCCTGTTATGATGAATTTATCAAAATCTATCGAAAACTTGGCGTCGAAGTCCTATTTGTTCCAGCTGCATACGATATTATGAGTGGCGATAGATATTCCCTTCATCATTTCTGGGAACTTGTTCACAAGGCTCGAGCATTCGACAATCAAATGTTCGTTGCTGCCATTTCAGGTGCACGAAATGAAAAGATCAAAGATTATGTCTTGTATGGTCATACCATGCTAATTGATCCACAAGGAAAAATCCTTCAACAAGCTGGCATCAATGAAGAAATTGTCTTCCAAGAAATTGGTATTTCATTTAATCTCATTATTTTTTTCAATTTTGATTTAAAAAAAAAACAATTCGATTGGCTTTCAGATGTTGCAATTTTGGAAAAATTGGACCGGTTGCGGCGAAAGAATATGAGCACTTTGACAAGTCTTTTGACCTTCATTTATAGATGGGCCGACTAATAATTCATTTGTTATCTACTTTGTATTATTTAACATTTATTCGCTTATTATCAATATACGTAGAAGAATAGCTTTTTGTGATCATGATGTCAAAATAATAATCTCATTTGTGTATAAAAATACAGAATCTTTTTACTTTTCGAAGATCATAGTTTTTCATCTATTTCCATTGGAGAAATACGATAAGTAAATACGACAAGACCTTTTGTATGTTCGTTTGCTCTAAGTCACTGCAGTGACATGCATTGCTAAACCAATCACGATTGTGAGAATGAAATATAATAACTTTTGTTCGCCACTTTTTTTTCAATTAAATTATATACTTTCACCAAAGGTGTTGCTTTATTTAGATCTACATAGAATTGAATGATAACAGATAACATTTTTAAGATCTTATTAAGATACTTATCTGAATAAGTAATAAAGATTAAAATCTAATGATATACAATAGTTAATTGTAAGTGTAAGTATTCTTATTTTAAAAAAAATATTTCATGTAACAATCATGTGCTACTTCGAATTAAGACTGCAACGTTGATCGGCTGAAAAAACTAAAAATTTAATTGTAATTAAAAAAATAAAATATAAAAATGTTACCGTTTGACTCAGCATCGACGAAGACAACACATCTTCCAAACAAGCATGAATTATTGGGAACATTTCTATGAAATCTAAAGAGTTGATTAAATTGTTTCACAATTTGTAAACATAAAGAAATAGAATTAGTTACAGTTATAGAATTAGGTGCAGTGCAAGTATTTAAACGTAAGTATATAGCCAAAAAGTTCACCAAATTCCTAACTGACATAGCTGCAAGTCAAACGCGGCAAATCATCGCTTCTGTATATGGATTACAAAAGAAGCAATATTTTGCTACTGATAAGTCTA
>NW_022200179.1:141579-177506 GCF_009176525.2 Contarinia nasturtii | reverse complement strand
ATTGATGAGCTAAAAAAAAAAAAAAAGGTCTTCACTTTTTGAATCAAAAACCCTAGCAATTTCGAATAAATTTCACGAAAAATAAATTCTCATCCAAATCACAGGGGGGGCAAACCCCCCCCCCCCTCCGCACACTACTGCTTTTGATCCTTCAGAAGCACGGCTACGCCAAAGCGAATTTATCATTCCTATGAATATTGTAATATATAGAATTTCACACGAATTTTACTGTGAATAATAATAAGAATTTAGAAGGTCAAATCTATATGTGAATATTTTGATGATAAATTCCCCTTGGCTATCGTTGATATTTATTCTTTTTGTATTTTAATTTGCTCCCCTTTCAATTTTGTTCAAACAAAAAATCTCTCATGCTTTAAATCTTCTCTTTTTCTCTCCTTTTTTCTTACACTATGATCTGAAAAAAATTCTAAGTCAAAAAATTTTTATTTATACCGTAAAATATATAATTTAATCGAAAAAAAGACTATTGAAAATTGTTGTTTAATTAAAAAAAAAAATAATTTATTTCAAATTCCACAGGATTTATTCATGCAATCATCTTAAAGCATTAAAGGCATCCAATGCTGCGTTGGGTCATTTGACATATTCTAGTCGAATCCACTCACACATTCGTGCGAGTGAGCGGTACGGGCTCTGTTCTTTAAACGACGCAAAAGCGTATACACTATAGTGTTTTGGCGGGAATGCACCGAACAAATGTATAAAAAGTGTATTTTGTGTTGATAGGCCGTTTTGTTTGATTGACATTTCGAAGGGACGACCATATATGGTCTATCTATAGATAGTTGATTTTGACTTGCTCATAATTATGGTAAACGATGAGTAAAAATACGAAATAACATGAATTTTTTCATGTCAAGTTGTTGTTGTTTATTTCAATCGGTTTATTGAGTGTCGACAACAAGTCAATTGTTTTGACAAGTTGTAATGTAATTCAAAACAATCACATGTATATTGGGCGGAAAGAGCCAGAGCTACTCGACGCTACAAATGTCAGCGTTATCTGTCTCTTTCCTTACAATTAAGTTCGCTATATACTACCCCGTGCTGCTTTCGTGTATAAAAAAAACCCATTGGAATAAATAGCTATAATTCTGCTTCGAAGTAATTTTGTCCGAATATACAGATTCAAGCGACAAAGTTATTATGAATAGTTTTGTCGTGGCAAAAACTGTGTTTCCAAATATATTCTAATTCTAATATCTGTTAAATTCAAGGCAAAACACGACACATTTTGTTGGTATTGTTCGAAGGCGAATGGCAGTATCTCGTTGTGTTCAAAGTGTGTACGATCGTTCCATTGGAAATGCTTGAAAAATGGATATGGAAAATCAGGCCGTGCCGGCGGTGAAAATTGGCTATGTCCAATTTGTGTTAAAATACAAACATCGAAATATACCGACGAGTGAGTGCCATTAAGAAACTTTCAATAATAAAATTGAATGGGATATGAAAATTGTATCACTTTTTATCTATTTTGCCTCTAGGCAAAAGAAGCTGGACGCATTGCCAATTCTTATCAATCGGGTGATGAAGGAAAAAGAGGTAAGCTAATCTATGATTTTTCTAAAAAAAATATTTTTGTTAGTTTGTAAAAGAGATTTTATAACCCAATTTTTATGCGATGTAACCTGTCATTTCAGTTCGAGTCATTTAAAGATGCAAAGAACTATCTGAAGTCAAGTGTTGTCGAGCCAATGGATTTGACCAGAATAAAGGAAAGAATTCATACTTACAGTAGCTTCGCTGAATTTACCACTGATCTAGAGTGGATCAGTCACAATTCTTTGACACAATGTCAGGGTGAGTTTGTCACCTTTTACAGTTGCTACTTAAGAGTACTTGTACCACCATTAAAACCAATATCACAACGTGATTTTGTTCTATCTAAAAACAATTGCAGAATTTGATGAACAAATTGAAACGGCCGATGCCCTTGTCGACTATATCGAAGAAGAGATCGAAAGTTTAAAGAAGTGTACCGACTGTTACCGTCATGCAAACGAAAGTCCGGACGAGTGGTTCACAATGATTTGTAGCATGCCGCACATTGTACTTTGGGTATGACATTTAGTACCTTCTAATTTTGAAATTGTCTCTAACCTAAAATCATTTATCGTTTTATTTCATAGGCAAAGGTCGAGGGGTTCAATTACTGGCCCGTAAAATTTATGACGGTCAATGAGAGCGGAGTTAACGTCCGATTTTTCGGTGATCACACTCATCAAGATGTGGCAATATCCAAATGCTATTTATACTCGAAAGATAACCCGGGAAAACCACCGCAGAATCTTTCGACGAAGAAGAACCAGCTGTATAAAAAGGCTTTGGAAGTAGGTCAATCGAATAGGAAATTATTATTCATTTAAACCAAAATTTAAAATCTATTTTCAGGAATGCAATCAGTATATTGAAAATCTTCGACAAAAATTTGGCGCATATCGTCTAGCGACAGAGAAAACCCCATGCGATCCTTTGTCTTTTAAACGCTACATGACGGAGGCAATGCCGGGCTTTAAAATTTCACTTGAATTACTACCACCAATTGATTTATCACAACAAAATGATGACGGTTCAATTAATGAGGTCACTTTCATTCTGAATGGCGATCA
The DNA here is from genome assembly GCF_009176525.2 of Contarinia nasturtii. Taxonomy (NCBI): domain Eukaryota; kingdom Metazoa; phylum Arthropoda; class Insecta; order Diptera; family Cecidomyiidae; genus Contarinia; species Contarinia nasturtii. The sequence goes on along the minus strand of NW_022200179.1, from coordinate 174,870 downwards.
AATCGATGATTCCATTCGAAATGATGTAGATTCGAACAATCAAGTCGACTTAGACCTGATTGAGCCAGCAAAGTTAAGCATGGACGATGATATGATGGTTGATTTGTCAGCGTCTGATGACAATAGGCCCAAAAAGGCTCGATACTCGGTAGAAAAATCGGAAGACCCCGAAATGTTGAACCTTTCCAAGGTGAAAAGTTGCATGACCCAATCAGCACGTGCATCCGAATATCTAATCACTGCTTATGCACAATTACAAGAAAAATTAAAAGATATGCAAGCCAAACACGATGCTGAAATCAACGTTCTAAACAATGATAATAAAGAGTTGATGAGCAAAATTGCAACACTTAGCGATGGGAATCAGAAACATACGTCCAAAATTGCGGAATTGGAAAAGACCGTCGAAAGATACGATGAAGGAAAGGCGAATGCTATTGATGAGGTCAAAAAACAGTGCAAGGATGAATACACACAACTTCTTGAACAGGCCAAAAAAATGAAGTTCTGCGGCGGCTGCGGTGCTGGAAAACTACAGGACCAAATCTACATTTGCAATTCGGCATGCAATAAACGGTATTGGTGAGGTCTGGAAAAATACAATTTTTGGTACGTTATTAATTGTTTTGGGTATTCTCAATTTATTTACAGTGAAAAGTTCAAGCGGTAAACTTGAATTGGCTGCTCATAAACATAGCTCGAATAATGGCGGCAGTTATCAACAAATTGAACCATAAATAATAAACTTTAGAATTTAAGAAAAATATTCCGAAAATTACGTAATTTTAAGATTTTATTTAGAACAAAAATATTGTACTCACAACATTTATCGGACATTGTAGTGTGCCAACAACCTAGTTGCTGCCATTGATATTTGCTATTTGGTTGATTTTGCAATCAGCGGTGAATGAGTCTGAATTGTTCTCTTAAGGGACTAATTGTTCTCTCACTATTCATCTTCAAAGTTCTTTTTCATTGTCATACAAAATCAATGGGGAGACTTTACCACATACTCGTTCACCGTCTGATGGAAAATAGCAATTACACAGTAAGAAAATATCAGCCAACGCTATACGTAAAACCGACTGGTACGTGCGCTCATACGTTTTTACATCTTTTACATCTAGTGACCATACGATTTTTCGATTGATTCGTTACTCTTTGTGCGTATCTTCGCACAGACGAAAAATCGTATGGTCACTAGATGTAAAAGATGTAAAAAACGTATGAGCGCACGTACCAGTCGGTTTTGCGTTTAGCGTCGGCTGATATTTTCTTACTGTGTACCAATTGAAGCACCCTGGGAGCTCGAACTAAGTTCCAACATTTATTAAAAAAAAATTACGATACTATCGGATGGATTAGGTGGATGGAGTTAAAATAGAGTTTTAAGCGGATTCATCTGACCGTATTCTCTAACTATAAGTATATGTTTTTTTTTTAACTATAAGCATTAAAAAATCACCAACAATAAATAATGTATGTTTGAGAATATGGTCATTTTTTTTAAATATTTCCCAACTTAAATTTGGATTAAGCTCGTTTGAATTTAACAGACGGATTTAAAGAGTCTGATATTAAAATAAAGAGTCTTACGAACTTTTCCGCACGGTGGTAGTTGCGTATTTTATTAAGAAAGTTCAAAATAATATTTGTTCGATTTTTCAAGTCTTTCAAGCGGCGTAAAGTTCGAGACCAAAAAATATGTCTCAACTTTGGCAACGAAATATTCTTTAATTTAATAGCAGAAGTACCCGAGAAAATATTTTTCACACTTTCATGATGAACCCATTTGTACGACATTTGAAAGTATTCTATTTTCTAACAAAACACTATAAAAAATATGTCTGACGCTAATTTTGCCATAAAAATTATTTTTGAAACACTTTCACGTGTCTGTATGCCACCTTAATGGAGTGAAACTTTGCACAGGTTATTTTTATCACAAAAAAATAACATTCGAAGAGTTTGAAGAAATTTCAACGAAAAGTAAGAGTACCTCCCATACAAAATATTCGTGTTTGAGCCAAAAATTGAAAATTTTGTATGGGAGGTACCTTTAATTTTGATTAAAATCTCTTCAAACTTTCAGAATGTTATTTTTTGTGTAAAAAATGGTCTGTGCAAAGTTTCACGTCATTAAGGCAGCATACAGGCATGTCTCCCATACAAAAATTCATTTTCTTGTGATTTTTTCAAGGAAACTGTATCCAAAATTAAATTTATCTCAAAACTAACGTCGGATTCGGTTTTCTCGTGCCAAAAAACCCCCCAATACATATTTTTGAGTGTTTAAGTCTACATTAAGTATGACTTTTGGACGAAAATTGAAAATTAAATTTTCATAGGTATCACTAGTAGTGCATGATTTCATAGGTATCACTAGTATTCACTACAGGCATGACATTTTTTTCCATCAACCAAAATCGCTCAAAATCTAATGATTTCTATTCCTGGGGACCCCCAATCATCCTGTACAGTCAGATTTTAAATAACTTTTCTGGGGGGTTGATATAATCGATGGAAAAATTTTGCGTACAGAGGACAACGTACAACGTACGACGTGGAACAGACCCACAACAACCATGCTCAGAACGGCCTGATTCGGGTTCTCTGACCTCAGGAACGTCCAGAAAACATGTTTTTGAGATGACGTAAATTTTGACCCATTGCATTACACACTAGGTGTGCGCGGAAAAGTAAAAGAAAGTGTAGAAATAAAATAAGCAAATAAATTCAATAAAAAGTTTGGACAACACAATATTTTATTAAAAATAATGAAATTATAATTTTTAATAATTTTTATTGAAAATAATGCAATTTTTATTGGCCTGTCATTCTGGCTATGTTAAGAAAATATAAAAGCGGAAGTTCAATTTTATTAATTCTATGGGTTTAGAGGTTGAAATTTATCAAATTCCGGGAAACGAATGTTACCCAAAAATGACATTTTTATTCATTGCATGCCAATTAACCTATATTTTTGTATATTCGCTTAAAAATACGAATAATAATTGTTGTTATTTCCTGAGACATTAGCAAGACTCCGGCAAAGGCGTTTGATTAATATAACATGTTATTGAAAGAGTACTTGTCGGTCTTGTTGCCGATTTTGTACTTTGGTTTCTTCGACTTTTTCTCACTGTAACGGAAAACAAATATAATTATTCTCAATTCGGACTCTTAACCAAAGATTAAAAATTTACCATAAATTTTTCAGACATTTCATGTTACATAAAAAAAGTCCTGTGGAAAAGACAGCGCCACAATCAGCGCACCTCTTCAGTGGACATTCTTTTTTACACTGCTCTTGGACTACAGCTCCATTTTGCCATTCGGATACAACATGGTTCCGTTGTTCGACTTGTCTCACAATTATTTCATTCAATCCCATCTGATGTTTTTCCAAATTCTTGTTGGTGTCACTTAATTGCTGTATCTGTCTGAGCAGATCTCGATTATGTTTTTCGGACGACAACAATTTTGATTCGGTTGAACTTCGTTCATTATCTTTGGCCGCAATTATTTGGTTTTTTTCGTGAATCACCTTCTCCAAGTCCATTAGGGCCTGATAATATTTAGTTCTATGCGTTTCAATTTCTTTGTTCTTTTCGGCAATCACCATTTTCTTCATTTCCGATACAGCTCGGTCGCATTTTTCATCCGTTGACGTTATGATTTTGTTTTTTTCATTGATCAACGTCTTTATTTGTGTTCCCAAATCCTTGTTGATTTTTTCCAAAGTGGTGCACTTTTCGAGCAGAGTCCGAGCATAGTTTTCAGACGCGAGGATTATTTGGTCCTTGTCCTCGATAACCTTTTTTAATTGCTGAAGAAAATCTTCTTGGGAAGTCAACTTTCTTTTCTTCACTGCTACGCATTCGTCATCTTGTTCCTTCACTCTTTCGGTCGGTATTTCATCTGATTCGAAGTTTGAATAACTTGGTTGGCTTCTTTTTAAACTTTGATGGTCTTCGGAACTGTTCTCATCAGATTTGCCATTCAATGTTCCCGGTGTGTTTTGATTGGCATTACAATCGCTCGGTTCTGAATATAAATTATTATCTAAATGATTTGATACATAATCATCGGATGATGTATCGATTTCCATCTCCACATTTGTTGCATCTCTTTCCATGCCGGATATTGTTTCGTGTCTTTCTGCTTCGCTTTCCACAGGGAGACTTTGATTATTTCCAGCACCTTCACGAATATGACGATTAAAAAGCTGTAGATCGATTAACCCCGATGGCTGTGCCATCACGAATGAACCAAGACGATTGCCAATATTTTTGATGTAAGCTTTTGTCTCCTAAAAGTTGAAAAATATGCAAATTTGTCATTAAAGAAAAAACAAAGCAAATGTCTTAGTTAAACAAAAGAATCTGATATAGTTACTTTTAATGCTACTTCGTAAGATCTACTTGGAGTGTTTTCCGTGATCTTTAATTCATCGGAATTGCTACGTTTAGCAATAAACATAGAAATCGGTGGCAGCAAAAAATTGGTGCTAGTGGTAACAGCATACGAATGGTCACCGAAGAATTGAACATTCTTCAAATGGTCGTCATCAGATAAAATCTTGGCCGGCCATAGTATGAACATTCTTTTACCATCGTTAATGACATCATACGTATGATCACCGAAATATTGACCATCTTGAATCTCCTTCTCTGCCAATGCAATTAGATGAGGTTTGGCGCAAATCATTGTGAACCAATTTTCCGGATGGTTGTCCGAATTCTCATAGCATTCGGAACAGTTTTGCAAGGACTCTATTTCAATGTCGACATATGCAAGCAATAAATTGGCGACTTTCACCTTTTCACTGTTTCCTGGAATATTAAAAAAAAAACCGAAGCAATTAATGTTTGGTGGAAACATTCATATTAAATGAGCATCTTTAAGAGATATTATTTGTATTCAATCACCATTGATACATTGGCAGTTGTGTACAATACACTGAATGTCAGCACGAAATTCGGCCAGACTTTTGTACGTTTCCATTTTGGCATTGACCAATGACAGATTGAGCGGATTGGCCATAGAAACATCAACAGAGTCTGAGTTTACTAACGATTTATACTGCAATAAACATGAAATTAAGGCGATTAACAATATTTTTGAAGATATGTTTAAATTCTTATGGCTAGAACCATAGCTTCTGAATTTGTCGATCCCATGGCGGAATGGTTAATTCCAACATTTTTCGAACTTAAATTTTAAAATCACAATTTGTAAAGGGGTCATTTCAGAAGAACACCCAGTCAGAAGCTATGCTTAGATCCCTTACCGTCTTATCTGCGAGCACCCGTTTCATAATTATCGGCAACAAGATCAATTCGTTGGGTCTGGAAAAAACACGTAATTGTTACATTCTCCCATTATTAACAAAGCGCACATTGTACACGTTACAATGTTATAAAGTGATATATCTATTGAATATATCGAGAAGAGAGTATGTTATTCAGCGCTTATGGCTGAGTAATGTATAATGAATAAAAAAATAGTCTCCTCTCGATATTTCCAGTAGATATGAAATAATAAAATAAACATTACTTGACATTCCGTTCAGCTTCTTGTAATTCAGCACATACGGGACATAGCCAATTGGATGGGACATCATCTCTTTCCTCAGCTGTTTTTAAACAAGGTCCGTGGAACGAACGCTTGCAATTGCAGCAATTGAAGATATATACTTCCCCCTTCCGGCCATTACTTTCATGGCATTCCCAACAAAATAATTCATGCTTTTCCAACATTTTCGCCCAAGTTCACGTAAAATATAAAAACGAACAATGAAAACCATGCTTTTAAATTGACGTCCGTGGACGACAAAAATTGGACATGATTAAGAAAATGATTTTTAGTTTACCACTTGAGCTCCATCCTTTAGTTTTGATTCATTTTCTTTGACTTCTTCAGGTATTTTCTCGGGGGGTTCATTCGAAGTGTCTGACGTGTTTCCATTGGTATCGAACGGTTCCGAATGTTCCTTGTTTACTAATGTATGATTTTGAGTATTTTCGTCAATGGCTGACGACACATCTTTTTCTAAATCTGATGCTTTCTCAAATTCTTCATGCTCTTCTCTTGTGCTATCTTCAGAGAGACCACGACTTATTGTAGAAACTTCAGTAAATCCGGGAATCATATCATTGAAGTGACGATCAATCATCACTGGATTAAATAACGTTTTTGGCTCTGCCGATACAAATGTATAGCGGATACGAATATTTTCGATGTATGAATTCAATTCCTATCAAATAAATTGAAATGTTAAAATCATGATAATTATAAATAATCAAAAGTATTACGATCAATGCAGCTTTATAACAAGACTTTGAAGATGTTCGACTGGGGCTGCTTTCGGAATACATATAGCAGTCGGTGGTAACAGCATGTCTATAATCACCAAAGAATTGGACATTAATCAAGTTTCCATCGAGAGATAAAACTTTTGCTGGCCAATATAACGCCGGTCCACAGATTGACTCATTTTTTTTCGCCCAGACTAAGTGGGGTTAACAATGGAAATTTTCGGAAAGAAAAATATGGATTGAATTTATCCGATTTAGAGCAAATTTAGTGTGTCTTATTTACCTACTAAGTGGGGTTTGCTACAAACCATTGTGAACCAATTTTTTGGATTGGTATCCGCATTGGCATAACATTCCAAACATGTTCGGATGCTTGAAATTTCATTGTCAACGTAGTCAAGCAACAGATCGGCAGTTGCTTCTTGTGCGTTTTTTGGTACAAAAGGAATGGAGATTGAGGCTATAATAAAAAAATATTGTTTAAATAAATTTATGAGATTTTCAGTTTAAAATAAGAATTACAGCCATCAATGCATATTATGTTGTGAACAATCCACTGAATATCAGCACGAAACTCGGAAAAACTTTTGTACGCCTTTTTCATAGATATAGTTGGTATTGATTGATCATCTACAGGATCAGAGGACATTAAAACATCAAACTGAAATATAAAAGTGAGATTTAAGAGATTGGTTTTTCACTCAGGGAGCCTTCAATCCCTATCTAAAATTGATTTCAATTTAATTAATTATTTCCCCGAAAATTCTGAGAACGGGGCCTTCCAAACCATTTCAACATTTTTAGCTTTTAGTGGAGTCAAGAACCCATTGTCATTCACTGGGTCCTTCTCTGGGTTTTTGTCATTAAACTTTTACCATTTTGTTTGCGAGTACATGCTTTATAATGATTGGCAACATGAGTAATTGGTCGTCCCTGGAAAATCACAAAATGCATGGTTCAAATAGTTATATTCACAATAAGCATAACAAATCTCAGAAAAATATGGAACAAAGTTTCTCCTCTCTCTCTCACGTAAATGGGCCAACATGATTAGTATTTTGAGTCTATAAAAGCGAAACAACTCCATACAAATTAGAGCAGAATTTTGATTTAAAGTTGTTCTACTTTTATTGAATTAAAATAAAAGTCGAGTTTTTCTGAGTTTTTAAAAAGAATCATTACTTATCAGGTGTTTCAGCGGTTTGTAATCCTACACATTCAGAGCAGAGCCAATTCTCTGTAATAGTATCTTTTTTCTCTGGTGTTAAACAATGACCGTGGAAACAGCATTTCCAGCAAAATGATTTGACCTGAATTCAAGAACAAACAATTCAAATTAGATAATTCTTTATAGAACGATAGTATGACAAAAAAGAAAGATCATATTTCGCCAATATTACTGTCATACAATGCCAATGATGTGAGAAAATATATTTTATTTACCATAGTGTCAACTGTTTTTTCTCGCATCGAATTTCAATGATTACGATACTGATGAACACCACTTTTACGATAAATATTTAATTCGACACAAATATTAGCCGTATTAAGTTTTGACATATGCAAACTAATGACGGGTCAACATAAGACTATGTCGCGTGATTTGCTTACATATGTGCTAGCCTATATGTTACATCACATGTTGACATTTCCCTGCTTCGCGTGAGTGCATTCAATTCGGTCAAGTTAAATACTTTATACACTTATATATACTAATTAAATATGGATTTTGATTTTTAAAAAAATGAAAGCTGATTTAGCCAAAGAAAATATTATAACGACGTATTTGATCGAAAAGGAATATATTTTTATTAGCGATTTTTTTAAAAAAATATATCAAAAAATCATAAAATATTGATTAAACTAAAACTAAGATGTTCCGAACTAAATTTCAATCAACAAAACTTGTGAATTTTAAAACTTTGTCGGTTGAGTCTTTGTGTTCCAAATATGTGTGACTTTTTCTTAATAAAAACAATTAAAAACTTAATGTGTGAGTAAATGATTGTTGCTGTCGTTGTTGTCATTGTTGTTCATTGCGAGGTGCCATCGATCTACTTGTCAGTCTTGTTGCCAGTTTTGAACTTCAATTTCCTGTTTTTTTCGCTATAACAAAAACAAAATAAAGCGTATCCAAATGTCCACCCGAATATCAATACTCACCACAAACGGCGCTGACATTCCATATTACAGACAAAAATTCCTGTAGAACGGGCGGTACCACAAGCAGCACAATAATTAGCTTTTGCAGCTGAACATTTCATTTTGCACTGCTCTTGGGCTTTGAAAACAGCTTCAATGCGTTCACCATCTTTTGCCTTGATAATTTCGTCTTTTTCGTCGATAATCTTCAGCAAATCTGATACGTCCGGATTTCGTTGATTGTTCTTTGTTGCGATCATTTCATCATTTTCGTTGATCATCTCGCTCAACTTCGTCCTTGCGGATGATATTTGATTACCCAAATTAGTCAACGTATTTGTCTGTGTATCCGAATCCTTGTGGAATTTTTCGAATTGCTCCACTTTTTCAAGCAGTTTCCGAGCATAATTTTCAGAATACAACATTCTTTTTTTCACCGATTCACATTCATATTCTTTTTCTTTCAATTTTTCAAGTACTTTTTCATAATCGTCAGCGGACTTTACGTTGGATTGGTGCATATTGTCATTGAAAGCCGATGTGACAGACGCGGTGTTTTCAGAGTTTCTTCTCCGATTTGGAGTCATTTGTATGATATCGGAATCAGAACTTGTTGAGCCGGAGTTCACTCGATTCTCCACAGAATTTGTGCCATTATTAGGTCGGTATCTTTTCAAACTTTGACGTTTTTCGCAAGTTCTTACATCAGATTCATTCAAAGCTTCCAATGTATTTTGATTGAAGTTTTTGTCGATGGGTTCTGAATTTGAAATGTTCTTCGAATGATTTGGATTGTTGTCTTCAATTGGCGGACCTATTTCAAAATCTTCTAATCCCTCAAATCCCTCAAATTCATATTCTGTTTCGCTTTCAGAGGAATTAATATTTATAACCAAATCTTTACCAAAGCCAGGTACCATATCATTGAAGTGACTATTAATTTGGGCTGGATGAAACACCGTCCTTGGTGGAGCCATCACAAATGAACCATAACGATTACGAATATTTTTAATGTATGCAGCCGCTTCCTATAAATTCCATCGAAAAATTTACAAACAGTGAATGCAAAAAGACAATTAAGTCAAAAAGTAAAAATATTTACATTCAATGCAGCTTTGTAGGCGAAAATTGAAGAGCCTTGCGTGGGGTTGCTATTGGAATACATATAGCATGTGTTGGTGGTACCACAAGTATGATCACCGAAGAATTGAACATTAACCGAATTTCCATCGACAGAAAGCACCTTTGCTGGCCAATAGACTAGCTTGAGTCCACCGTCCGACTCATTCTTCGCCCAGACAATTATATGTAGATTTGTACAAACCATTGTGAACCAATTTTTTGGATGATTGTTTGCGTTCGCGTAACATTCCCAACAGTTTAGCAGGGTAGTAATTTCATGTTTAACATACACGACCAGCAAACTGGCTGCTTTTGCTTTTTCGTTGTTCTCTTCGTTAAACTTAACTGTAATGAAATTGGATAAAATGATATTTCCATTTGATGTTGATAATCACTGAATGTGATTTACCCCAGCATTTGTGATTAATCCACTCAATATCGACACGAAATTCGGCTAAACTTTTGTACATTTTAATGTTGGCCTTAATCATCATGAGATTAACTTCATTTAGCACAGCATTTTCTCCAAAGTCGGGTTTCCTTAACACTTCGAACTGCAAGAAAAATGGCACCCAAATGGTTATTTTGATACTATTATCAATCTCTTGTGACCCTTACCGTCTTGTTCGAGAGCACACGTTTCATAATGATCGGTAACAAACGTAATTCTTCGATACTGATAAATCATAAAATTTATGAAAAATAATTGTTCCGTTCTACAATAAGGTACTTAAAGAAATATGAAATATTAAGAAATCAATACTTGACGGAATTTTCAGCTTCTTCTAATTCAACGCATACGGAACACGACCAATTGACTGGGTTGAGGGTTTTTTGTTCAGCTGTTGTCAAACAAAGGCCATGAAATGAGCGCCCACACTTGCGGCAATTGAATACAGTGTTTGGGTAGTTGCATTTCCAACAAAATGCATCCCCGTCGATTGGTTTGGCCTAAATTCAAGAGAAATAAAAAATAAAAAGCAATGGCGGTATTAAAATTCGAGAACATTTTTTATAATCTTAGCAAGCAAATGGAGGTTTATTTTCAATAAAATATTATTTATCGTAACCCAATGCATTTGATCGGTGTTTCCTAAACGGAATTTCGGTGATTGATGTGGCTTTCAATGGAATTATTTGCTTCAATTGTAAGGTAAAAGTTTAATTTGATAAAAATGTATCACACGTGTATTCAATATAGATTTGTACTGTGTAATGTACCTGCTCTTTATACAAGTTGAACTTTGACATTTTGCACTCGCCTGAGTGCATTCAATGCTATGCAATTGAATTCGCCAAACTTTCGAAAATTCAGAATTATTATCTTACGGGAAACTGGAATCTCAAAACAAAGAAAGCCAAAGTATTATTACATTGCAGTTTGAGTTTTGTTTGGCAGGATCAAAACTTCTGAGCAGGGGTTCGAGGGGTTGGATTACTCCCTGGAGAACACATTCGGGAATTACCCCCTTAGAAATTTCATTTTTTTGAGAAAAGAAGACCTTTTTTTTGCTCTTCACTTTCTAAAACGGGAGAAAGTCTTTAATTTTGCTAGGGTTTTTGAACAAAGAGAAAATTCTTTCAATTTGCTAGAGTTTTTCGAGGCAAATGCTTTGAGACACCCCCCCTAGGAATGAACTATTCAAAAATGCATTTAGACCAAATATTGAGACCAAATAGAAAAAGTTACCCCTTTACATTTTTGGAAAGTTTTGAAATTACCTCCCCCTTGGATCGCCAACTCCAGAAGCTATGGGCAGGATTAAGATGATTTGGTCAGTAAAAGATGTTAAAGAGTTTTATTTGATTGAGAGAGAAATCTTTATTGGTGGTTTTTTATACAATATTATTATTTCAGTCATTTTGTGGATTTTATTGCGAGATGCCATCGATTTACTTGTCAGTCTTGTTACCAGTTTTGAAAATTGATTTCCTTGATTTTTCCCTATAATAAATGAATCGAAATAAAGCATCCTTTCAATCCAGAAATTACACCTTCGGCCCTTCATTCAAAAGTTTAACACTCACCACAAACGCAGCTGGCATTGTTTGTTGCACAAGAAAATTCCCAACGATTGGATCTTGCCACAAACAGCGCAATACTTCTTTCGTTTTGCATCTATGGCCGCAATAAATGTGTCTTTTTTTTCGATCACTTTGCTCAACTCCTTCATTGCAGATGTAGCCTGTTTTCTATCTTCGTCTCTCGATAAAATTATACTGTTCTTTTCTTCGATCATTTGCACCATTTGTTGTTCCAGATTCTTGTTGGTTTCATTCAATTGGCCCATTTGTTCAAGGAGATCCTGATTATGTTTTTCGGATGTCATCAATTTTGAATCTGCCAGTTTTCGTTCACTGTCCTTTGCATCAATTACGGCGTCCTTTTCTTCGATAATTTTCTTCAATTCAGATTCGATATTATTTCGTTGATTGTCTTTTATCGCAATTATTTCGTTAATCATCGAAATCTCCTCCCTTATTGCGGATAAATTTCGATTACCCAAATCGGTCAACGTATTTGTCTGTGTTTCCGAATCTTTGTGTAACTTTTCAGATTGTTCCACTTTTTGAAGCAGGTCCCGAGCAAAATTTTCAAAATACATCATCCTTTTCTTCACCGATTCGCATTCGTCCTCTTTTTCCTTCAATTTTTTAAGTAATTTTTCATAATCGCCAGCGCATTGATGCATATTGTCTTTGAAAGCCGATGTAACAGACGCGTTTTTTTCAGAGTTTCTTCTTTGCTTTGGAGTCATTTGCACGATATAGGAATCAGAACTTGTTGAGCCGGAGTTCACTCGATTCTCCACAGAATTTGTGCCATTATTAGGTTGCAGCAATATCAATCGGTGGTTTTCATCCGTTGTTTCATTAGAACTTGGTCTTTTCAAACTTTGGCGTTTTTGGCAAGTTTTCTCATCAGATTCATTCAATGTGTTTTGATTGGAATCTTTGTCGATGTGTTCTGAGTTTGGAATGTTCTGCGAATGATTTGGATTGTTGTCTGCAACTAGTGGTGTATTCATATTAACGATTTCAACATCGTTTTCATCTTCTGTATCGCTTTCTTCAGAGGAACTGATATCTATTACTAAATCTTTACCAAATCCAGGCACCATATCATTGAAGTGACGATTACTTTCAGCTGGATTAAACAACGTTTTTGGTGGAGCCATCACAAATGAACCATAATGATTACGAATATTTTTAATGTATGCAGCCGCTTCCTATAAATTCAATCGAAAATTTACAAACAGTGAATGCAGAAAGGTAATTAAGTCACAAATTTAAAATATTTACATTCAATGCAGCGTTATAGGCGAAAGTTGAAGAGCCTTGCGTGGGGTTGCTATCGGAATACATATAGCATTCGTTGGTGGTACCACAGGTATGATCACCAAAAAATTGAACATTAACCATTTTTTCATCGACAGACAACATCTTTGCTGGCCAATAGACTCTCTTGAGTCCACCGTTCGACTCAATGTTCTGCGCCCAGACAATCATATGTAGTTTTGTACAAACCATTGTGAACCAATTTTTTGGATGATTGTTCGCATTTTCGAAACATTCCCAACACTTTTGCAAGGTTCGAATTTCATGTTTTACATACGAGACTAGCACACTGGCTTCTCTCACTATTTCATTGTTCCCTTCGTTATTAAACTTAACTGTAATGAAATTGGAATAAAGTGATACTTCAATTCTTGAAAATATTCGATGATGATAACTACTGAATGTGGTTTACCCCAGCAGTTATGTTTAATCCACTCAATATCAACACGGAATTCAACCAAACTTTTGTAAGTTTCAATTTTGTCCTTAATCATCGTAAGATTAACTTCATTTTCTCCAAATTCCAAATTCATCAATGTTTTATACTGCAAGAAAAGTGGCACCAAAATGGTTATTATTATTTTCGAACTATTTTGAATTTATTATCACTTTTACCGTATTGTTTGAGAGCACACGTTTCATAATAATTGGCAGCATACGTAGTTCATTGGGACTAAAAAATTAGAAAATGTACCAGAATAATAACAAAACACAATCAAAAGTGAAATAAAAAAACTCATTACTTGACGGAGTTTGCAGCCTTCTGCAATTCAGAACATACGGTACAAAGCCAATTCGTTGGAGTGGCATCACTTTCCTCAAAGGTCAAACATCGACGGTGAAATGAGCGTTTGCAATTGCAGTGGAAGGAAGCAGTTACAGTGCTTGGAAAACTTTGATGACATTTCCAACAAAATAAATCGTGTTCATCATTGGAGTTGGCCTAAATTCAAGAGAAATATAAAAAAAAAACAGGTTTGATGGTCGTTTTGTCGACTAAGCAATTATTTCTTGATTTACCTTTGTAACCTCATCCATGATCGAAATGGTGGTCGATGAAACGAACTTTGTATCTTTCTTTATAATAAAACTTAAATTCGATATAAACGTTTAACGTTCTAAGTGTGTTTACTGTACAGTTGATGCACCAATAACGATAACGAACTATGCTTGCTCCTGATGTTTGCACGAATTAACCGACATATTTTGACATTTCCCATTGAATGCATTCAATCCCACGAAATTTTTTACTTTTTGAAATAGAAAATGTTGTTACTTCCGAAATATTCATTTCTAGCTTTTGAGAAAACTGACTTTTATTTCATTTTTTTCATTTGTGACTGTGTAAGTGCCAAATTGTTTTTTGCGTAACTTGAAAAAAAAATTATTAAGCGTGGCCAAATTTGAATATCGAACGTCTATATTGACCACACCAAGAAGCACCTCAAAGTTCTATAAAAATTCAAAGTAAACTTCAAGTATTCTTTCTCACAGTAAAATTCAAAGGATAACTTTCAATTTTGATTTTATAGACGATACTCCCGAAGTAGCACAGATTTCAAGGAGTTTGATTGTCGAACATTGGTCACCGCTTCAAAAAATCGTCCAAAAATGGCTAACGTATATTGTCAAATAAAAGATCTAACGATGAGTTCACACTCCTTTTTCCTCAATACACTGATCATCGCAAAATCAGAGCAAAGGCTGTTCGCTCCTGGTCGGAATGGTGGTGTTATCACATTCACCGTACGCGATACAAAAGATCATTTCATCAATTGCACAGTTTGGGGTTCGGAGCAATTCATCAAGAATTGTGCTCGCGCCTACAAAATTGGTGACATCATTTCCATTTATCAGGTTAAAATCATACATTTTATTATTAATATCAATTTATTACTGAAGTTTCCGTCCAATCTTTTTTTTGCGAATTTAATTCGAGATATTTTTCTAGCGTATATTTTTCATTCTTTAAAATCTTATTTTTTCGCTCGGTTTCATTTTAGCCAAAAGTTTTGCTAAAGAACAGCGGTAGCAACTATAATCCACGTACTACATCGCCATTTGAACTGAGTGTGAATGAAGGCAAATCGTACATACACCGTGCCATAGAACAAACGGACTACTTACTTCGGCTTCGAAATCAAGCTGTCAAACCGACGTCGTTGGCCCTTAAATTGGACGATCTTGTGTGCCGTCCTGGATCGGATTCAGTCACAGCAGATGTGGTGGTTTTGGGTAAATATTTTGCCTCTAAAATTTAATGCAATTTTACTTTTCGTTTTTGTATTTTGTAGTAAGAGGTGTAGAGCCGCCGCGATCAGTACAAACGTGAGTATGAATATCTAATCTAGCCTAAAGTTCTTTCAATTAATGTTCTGAATTTACAGAAAATTTGGTGAAAAAACGGTGCGCAAAGTCTGTTTAATGGATCGAACAACGGAATTAGTGTCGATGGTCGTTTGGAATCCAGAATATCAAGCACGAATGGAACTCTGGAAGCCAATGGAAACAATTTTGCAATTGGTGGATATTCGCTTTGAGTACTCGTCTTTCGAGCGATCAACGGTGTTATCAATTACTTCCCGAACGATTATCATCGAAAATCCAGCGAATTCGTCACGTTCCAACGAGATTATGGCGCATATTCACTCAATTAGTGTGGAAAAATACAACGAATTGAAGAGTAATAAACAAAAATCCATCGGACCCGATGCAATCAAAGATGTGATGTCAGTGCATCGTATTCGTGACGAAATGGAACGTGATCCGACCAAAGAAATAGCAGCCATTGTATATGGTGTGATTACAAAATTTGATATCAATGCTGCAATTGTCAAAAGCTGCGTAAATTGTAAAAAGTTGCTTTTGAATCGCAATGAATGCGGAATGCCCAATTGTGACTCGATACAGTCGAACGGACCGAGATATGTGGACAAAGTTTATATGGCCGTTTCAGTAACCGATCATTCTGGCACTTTGAACTGTCGCATTGTTGATGAACACGCTCAACACATACTTGGTCATTCGGCACAAGGTCTTAAATCAATGGCTGAAGATGATGTCGATGCCATTTTCAATAAATTCATACTGGAACGATTCGCCGTTAAGTTAATCGTGCGATTCAAATCAAAAACCGAATACTTTGCTAGCATTGTTAGCATCGAGACACACAACTCACACGACGTGGCAGAAGTGTTGAAGCCATAGACAATCAACAATTTTCCTTCATGCTTTAAGATTTTTTTTTACTTTTTCAATGAAATACTTTACCTTTTGCTCAATTGTACCTATTCAATTCATCTGAAATTCAATAATTGTTCAAGAAACTTTATACACCCTGACAATTCCAGATTTGGAAAAAATAATACAAAAAACATCTTTTATTTCGGCAAAATAAAGTTAACATATTTAACGAACTAATGTTTTTTTTTTGGTTATAGAACGGAACTTTTATATTAAATAAATGTACCTTCAGAATAAATATTAATGAAAACGGAAAAAATTCAACTATAAAAAATGAAAAAAAAAGCGAATGTTTGTGATGAAGTAGTTAGATTACTCCGTTGTTGTTGCGAACGATCAGGTTCTTTAGTCCTGACGACTTTTCAATCGGGCATTTTCTATGTATACATTTTCACAGCTGGTGCTGCAAAAGTATTTTTCACCACGCAATGAAGTACCGCATTCTGTGCACATGACTTCATGTTCGGTCACGAAAATTTGATATTTCATATTCTGGATTTTATCGTCCAATTCGGCGATATCATTTTTGAGTTTGGCCTTGGTTTCTTTCAAATCTTTCAAACGAATCAAAGCGTCCAATTTATCTTCGTTCATTATTTCAAGTCTGGCCTTCATTGTGCCAATCAATGCACGAGATGTGAATGGAGCATCGCCGGCTTCAGCATGTAATATGTTGCCAGAATCGTTACCACTACCATTCGTATCGGCCGTATTATTTTCGGTGTTTGTTGTCAATTCTTGCACGTCACGTCGTTCATTGTCGTCTTCGTCTTGTGAACCTTCTTGTTGTTGCATACCGTTTGTTGGTTGTGATTCGATTTGTTTATCTCTGTTGACCTGTGATATTTCGACGTCATTATCTTCTTGCGGATCAACATTGGGCTCACCTTCTTCTGGCACCTTGTCTTGTGTCATTTGCATGTCATGACCGTCGCCAGTTTGTGATTGAACTTGCTGTTCATTGTCATCTGGTACCTTATCTTGTACATTGGCTTGTACCAGATTTGGTTCCGTTTCATTTTCATCGTCTTGCGATTCAGAATTTTGAGCTTTGTCCTGTGGCATTTCGGTGTCCTGACCATCGCCTTCTTGTTCTTTATCTTCGACCACATTTTCATTGACCTGTGTTTCGTCCTTTTGCGATGCGGCCTCTTGCTCGTTGTCAGCATCCATCGTCTTCTCTTGCATTTCGTTTTCTGAAACGTTGCTTCCGTTCAACCCATTCTCTTCTTCGTCAAATACAATGTCTTGAGTTTCGTCGTCTTCCAATTGACCATTGTTTTCTGTATCACCTTCGTACACAACTGAAGAACGACGATGCTTCTTGTTTGGGGAAAAAACTTCTTCCGATTCAGAATAAACCGACGACGAATCTGAATCATCATCATTTGGTTGTTTCTTTCGCTTGGCCTCATTTCGGCTTTGATCCATCGAAGTCGATTCTTGTTTGGACATATCAGTTGTTGAATTTGCGTCAACTGTTAAGTTCAATGCTTCTTCGGCACTATTTACTGATTCATCATCCGATGACGATATTTCAATTTGAAAATTTTCTTGTGATCCATCGAATGCACCGGGCATCATTAGTTTTAATTGGGCTTGCCAATTGTCAGCACTAATGGGCACTTTCGATGGGAACGGAACAAATGAACCATATCTTGCCTTGACATTTTCAACGTGGACATCCAGTTCCTATTGAATTGAAAAAAAAAAAAAATATTCAATTGGAAGTGAAAAAAAAATGTTAACATTTAGTAGATTTCTATTTATCTCTTACGTTGAGCGCTATTTTCAAGTTAAGTTTTCGGGTTTTTTGGTGGGCCATCGCATAAGTGTACAAATAACACTTTTCAAATGGGACATCATCTTCCGTATGGTCACCAAAAAATTCAACATTCACCACATTCTCTTCGACTTTCATCACTTTAGCTGGCCAGGCAGGGTAATTTTCCAGTTGGGCAAATACCTTTATTTTTAAGATTAAGTTTTTGTTTTATATTTTTTATTTAAAAAAATAGATTTAGTTTATTACCAACAAATGCGGCTTTGTGCACACCATTGTAAAGTAGTTTTTCTCATCAACAAAGTAATTCTCGAAGCAATCTGGGCACGTTTGAATGCTGTTCACATCACGTTTGCACCAATCGAGCAATGCCTCTACCGCATTTTGAATAGTGATAGTTTCTGCAATTTGTTGAAGACAGATTAGACTTTGTTATGTACCTTAACAACTAAAATGTGTTGTGTCAAACCAAAATTCATACACACAAACACTCGTTTTATCTTTTTTTTACCGTAACCAAGATAACCTTAAATTCAATGCAAATCGACCTACTTGGATAATGGGCATTGTAGCACCGAGACAGTTGCTTGATATCGTCCATGAATTCTTCCAAATCGTTGTATTGGTATTTCTGAACCTTGGATTGGATTCCTTTTAATCCATCGGTTTCAACATTATCATCGTCGTCCAACAATTTCTTCCACAATTTTTTATACTGAAATATTTTTTTTCCACAAAACATATACGATATAAGAGACGACATCATCTTTTATGCAAATGATTTCACAATCATTTCATAGAAAGTTCTTTTGTAAAAACTAATGTAATTTTATTGCATTTCATGTCCAAACACCAAAGAAAATATATCCCAAATTGAGAGAAAAAAAATTGTAAAAAACTTACTGTTTTTGCATTCATAATTTCATCCATGGTGTGATTCAACAACCGCAATTCAATGTTTTGTGTTGAATCCGCTACACTCGGTTTTTCGCGATTATTCACGTCTTCAACATCTTTTACTACTGTAACAGCAGTGCTCATGATGAAAAATTATCAATTTACCTTTCGATCGAATTAATTTCAATTTAATTTGATTTGGAAATTTTCAAACTTTTTTGTTCGACGATAATAACAAGACCAAAACGTGTGCACACTCTACGAATTCTGTTGAAATAATGACGAACGCTTTGTGTTTGACAGCCAAATAGCGCCAAACTAATGGATGCGTCCAATGTGGCAACGCTGTGATTGTACAATTAATCGAAAGAAAATGGTTTACTGTTTGAAGAAAAAAAAATGCGAAAGAGATATAAAGATTAAAAAATAACATTTTCTTCGAATATCGATGAGAAAAAATCGAAAATAAATTTTTTCATGGAATTTTTTTGACAAAATTCATTTTTTTTTCGCTCATGATTTTAGTATATTCGCACCTAAATTGTGACCCACCCATAATTGTGTATATAAAAAAAATTCGCTCACTGTGAACGATACTTCTACGTTCTGTTGAACGAACTTTGACGAGATTGGACCCACTTGCATTATCAGCACAAAAAATGGTGAATTGACATTATTTACAATAGCGTCATTTGTATAGCTCTTCTAAAACATTTATCTAAAAAACATTCATTAAATAATCTATTTGTTTTAATTGAACGACATTATGGATCAGTTGAGTCCACTAAGTCTCTTGAAACGAAGCTGGGATGGTATTGGCATTATCCAAAATGGCAAGGTGAGGCTGTAGAAAATGTGTTTTGGTCCATAGAAAATTGGTGCTTGATTTACGATGGAAATTTATTTCAGTTTGGGGATCTAGAGGATCCATTGGATGCATACGATACGTCGGCCGGTACAATTGGATTGCGTGCAATTAGCGAAAAGTTGGGCATGTATACAAATATTGACGAATATTTGACGGACATCGATAACCTAGTTGACAGCTATTTGGCGAAGAACCCAGGTACATCGACTCTCTCTTAAAATGTGTCACATTCTCTCCTTCTCTCACTTTCTTCTTTCTCATTTAATCCTTAGTTCTCTCTTCTTCCTTTAATCTACAAACTGAAGCAAACATTTTTCAATTTCAGGCAATTATCATATCAAGCATATCACCGACCAATTTTTAGAATTGTGCAAACGTGAGGTCAAAAACATTAGTATGTGCCCAGATTGTTATGACATATGGTTGACAAGTAGCAGTTCCGACTATTTCACAAAGGTTTGCAGTAAACCTCATTTGTTGGTGTTCGTCAATTTGGATGACAGTCCCCTCTGGCCAGCAAAAGTCATGGAACTAAACGGGACTGTAGTGACCGTTGTTTTCTTTGGCGACCACACTCAGGCGGATATCTTGGCTGATAAGTGTATTTTGTATCCAGAACGATTTCCTGGTCGCCAAGTCAAAAATGAAGACATTTTATCGGCAAGAGAGGTGAGCGTTAAAGAGCCACCTTTATGTCATTTAAATAAGTTCAATGGTTTGCTTTATTTTCTCACCAGGAGCTGTCGAAATATATTGAAAATGTCAAAGAAAGATTCGACTTCGTACCAACAATCTATAAAACCATGCTGATTCCGGAAATATATGAAATTCAGCGATCATGCATGTTTCCCACATGCACTTTTGATAACAACCGAATGTCAAGTTGGCCCGAAGCATCCACATCACAAGCGACCGTTCGATCTCAAATTGGCGTTGAAGCCGAATCGGACATCCAGCCATCCTTGGAGCGCGAGATTCAACGAGCACGCAAAACATTTTCAAACAAACCAGCGCGCAAAAGTATGTCAACTCAACTTGGGCGCAAAAGTTTTCCAACTTCAGCAGCAAGTGAAGTGAAGCCAACACTAATCGATTTGCAAATGATGCTTTTAAAAGCTGACCAGTTGGAGAGAGAGCGAAATGCAGCACAAGAGCTTGCCGAGCAATACAAAAAAGATATCATCGAGTTGAAGCAACAATTGATGTCAGATCGCGGACCAAAGTGCGCAACATGTGAAGAAGCTATTGATGGACCGGTTTTCTGTAGCCAAAACTGCCAATTTGATTACAACTAAAAAATATTTACCACTTTCTTATGACCTCTGAAGAAATGTGAACTTTTCAATAAATTCCATAATTCATTGAACATTGATTGCGTTTTTTACACAAAATGAATTTTGCGGAGCTTATCCAAAATATTTAAATGTAGTTTTAGTTCGAAAGTAGGGTGGAACATTTTTGGCACAATTTTATGGCCACTTGGGAAAACATTTTTTTTTTCAAGAGCGTAACTTTATTTTATTTTTGCTTAAATCTAGTTACAAGATATGTTTTATGAACTAATTCTAATGAAAATGTTGATGTTTGCTCGCAAACTTTTTGGTTCGGTATTTATTAATTTAATGTTTTAGTTTTTAATAAATACGGGAAAAGAAAAAGAAAAAAACCGTAACTATATCTATTGGTGTGTGATATAGGCCATCTTGTCCGATCTGTTTTTGTTGTAAAAAAGTAGCTTGCCGTCAAATTCGAAAACTTGGGAAAACATGTCTTATAGTCCTTAGATTCGAGATATGAAGGAATTTTAAAAAATTTATTTTTTTCCTCAAAAACCAAAAATCGAAAATTTTGTATGGGAGGCACCTTTATTTTTGTTTGAAATTTCATGAAACTTGGTTATATTACTTATTTTGGTCAGAAAATAAGATTCACAAGTTTTCATGGTGATTGAGTTACTGCAATTTTTCATGATTTTCCAGTAAAGTGTACCTCCTTTCCTTTCAAGTCGCTGTCTTATATGAAACCGCAGGTTGAAAATTTCTTCATATCTTGAATCTGGGGACTATAAGACCAAGTGGCCATCAAGATATGCCTCGAAATTCAAAAAAATATTCCACCCTATGGAAAGTCATTTCCATTTGATAAATAGTAGATTTGTATCAATCGAGTCGATTGAATCGACTATGGTTACATAAAGTTCTAACTATTTTGAAGGTATTTTTATGCGGAATTGACTATAACCGAAGCTATATATGTTATTAGATTAGATTCTATATTGAAAATATGAAATTGTCCTTTGAGCATAAGAAAAGTAACGAAACATCATTAAACGAACTCAATTCATATTTACACGGAACGCGATGAACCGTTGAGCTGTCAAATACCAATGACATTTATCATAGAGTTTTCGCGAATATTCTTTCGATCCTAGTTCCACGTGGTATTGTTTATTTTCTCTGGAAAAAAATATCACCGTTTTAGTAAAAACCAAATTATTTTCAGCTATATAAAGTGAAAGCCAAGTGAAGACACAATGAATACACCGATTGTTCGCCAAATCCAAACATCATCCAAATCGGCTGCTTTGCAATTACACAAAAATCAATTGCGCCTATTGAAGTACAGTTTGATAAACATCATGCAAATGGAAGAGGTAAGAGTGTCACTTCATTTTTCAAGAGATTGGTGCTGTGTGGAAACCACATTTAATTTGGTATTTTGTTGCATTGCATATTTTCTAGTACAACATTCTCAAAAATGGAATTTCATCGCCACATTCAATGGTTAGTACGATTGGTCTGAATGGGATAGCACGCAAGTTTGACAGCTATGCCAACGTTGATGAATTTTTGGCGGATATCAAAGCGTTGGTTCGAAGCTACTACATTCATTTTGGGAGTAAGTATCATTATTTCGCCACCATAAAACCGGATTCTTAACCGATCCTATGAGGTTTATTTATTTCGTCCATCACAGCTGAAGGAGGGGTTAAACATGTCATCAATCGTTTGTCTGAATTGTGCCATCGCGATGTAAAGAGTATTCGGACATGCCCCGAATGTTTTGAAAACTGGGCTACCGATCACGACAATTATTTCGTTAAAGTATGCACAAAACCGCATCTAATCATTTTTAGTAAAGGTGAGTTTCGCGTGCTATCTTTTACATTTTTGTAAATTAATTTTACTGTATTAACCGTTATGGCCAAAGGAACTCACTTTCCGTACTGGCCGGCAAAGCTTATGTCAATCACTGGTGCCATGGCAAATGTCGTGTTTTTTGGTGATCACACTCAAGACGATGTACCAGTGACTCAATGCATTTTATATGCACAACGAAATCCCATTCAAAGCGCACAAACCGATGAATTCAACAATGCTCTGATGGTAAGGACAAAGTCTTATTCAATTGGAATTGCTTTATTTAACAATTTTTTTTTTGAACAGGAGCTCAATGTTCATATTCGAAATGTTGTCGAAAAATTCGGCTCATTCAATCCAACTGAAAGTAAGGTGATGCTAAATGCTCAGATGCTTGAACAAAGCTTGATGTCCATGTTTCCCGGTGCATACAAGCAACGTTTTATAGTGCGTTCAATGGGTTTTCAACACGATACAAATCAATTTGCTGGTCCAAGTCCATTAGGGCCATCGTCATCAAATGATGTACCAAAGGCGATTCACTTGAAGGCACTACCCAAATCAGTGCACGTCAACAGAGCAGATGCCAACTCTGATGAATCGAAAGCCAAGGCTGGTCAATTGAAGAGAAAGCGTGGAGCACCACCATCCGTAAGCCAGGTGGAATCAATGCCGACTCAGACAATCTCCAGAAGTATCATTGGGGACGATGTAAAAATGCATTTTGAAGCATTGTCACGTCGAATCGTCGAATTGGAAGACGAAAAAACTCGATTGGCACAACAATTAACGGTGCTTAAAGAACAAAGCAACGCAAAAATAAAGAAGAAAAACGATAAAATACGGAACTTAAAGCGAATGGCCGATTTCATCCAATGTGGACATTGTCGTGAACGTATTCCGTCGCCGGTCTTCTGCGATCGCCGTTGTGAATCGCTTTACGAGCCAGACGATAATTATTCGATCAGGGAAAAGGATACTAGCGATTCAGACAGTGACTAAGAACGATAAATAGGACCAATCATAATATATTTTCATTCAACATTCACTCGATTATTTTTTTCACTTTTTTTTATTTCTGTTTGAAACATAAATAATTCTATGACCAAGAGAATTTTTGGACTTTTACGTATTCACCCATTTTATTTAAACTGAAGTCTTCGAAAAATGTTGAATTTACATGAAACTTCTGTTTTGCATTTCATAAATCTATCTTTAAAACCGAAAATCTATCTTTAGTTGTAGAGAACTATCCGCCAAGTCGAATATAATGGCCATTCTTATTGGCCAACATAATTAAATTGAATATTTTCTGAATTATCATTTTCAAATATTGTTTACCATCCAACAACAGGTATATTTAATAACGAAATTACACGACGTCAGTCTTTTGTGTCATAACTTTGTGTTTTTTTTTACTTTAGGAGAGAAGGAGGTAGCAATCGTAATTCACTTGCTTTTTTGATCATTAATGGGACAAAAACTCTAATAAAGAGGAGTTTTGACTATAAAAATATTCTACAATTTGGAAATGGCGTAATCAATCACAAATATTTGTTTCTCTTCTATTTTTTTTTATTTGTCAAAATAATTTGAATGAAGGTTTTATTAAGGGAATTTATTAATTAACTAATGAGACATTGTTCAATGTTCATGACCTTGAACTTTTTTTACCGTCTACCACAGCTCCAGTCATTAAAGACATATATTGATGCGTCTTCGTTTGTTAACTTGGTATTTCGGTTAAAAAAAAATCCAGATCATTACCTATATGGTGTAAGCAGGTGTCCCTTTTCAAGAAATGTCTTTATCTACCTGCTTACCTTCCAAGACACGTAAAAACATTTCTTTAAATGAATTAAAGAATACCTCAACCCACATCTGATGGTTGAATACAAAACTAAATAATAACCCATACTAATTAGTATTCATAGTTTCTATATTCAGCACCAACGGCAACTGTTGCATGGGCAACAGAAATGACAAACTTAATCTGTCGAGAGTAAATCATTACTGTTTTAGACAACACACGAGTCGGTCGGACTTTTTTTTAACAAATCATCATATTTTACACTCATAGCTTTTTCTCTTGTTTCGTTCACAAAAAGTTTTCCAGTGCTGATTTATTGTGAATTTTTGTGGATCTTTTCGGTAAGTACTTTTGAAAGTGAAAAAGAAATAGTTATTTATTTGATTGAAAACTAAAATTTTACTTATTCGAGAAAGTATTTTAATAAATATTGTGTTTGTATTACTTTAACAGCACCTACCTAGCCATCATGGCCGAAATTACTCATGACAATGATCAGAAAATAGAAACTGATGCCGAGGCTAATACAAACGTTGTATTAGATGAAAGAGAACTTCAGCCTCATATTGATTTAATCAAGGGGAAGAATAAAAAAATGGACAAGAAAATTGCGTTAAAGAAACAATTGCGCTTGGATTGTCGAGAAAATCACCAATCCGATGACTCCAGCAACATCAAATTAATTGATTTTGATAATAAAATGAAACTTGATGCCGATGTTGATATAAACGTTGCTCCGCTACAACATTCTCGAAATAACATTTTAAATGCTCTTAACGATGATTGCATCCAAGAAATGTTTCGTCGGATGCAAAATATCGCTGACTTTTTGAGCGCAGCCGAGGTCTGCGTTCGATATCAGGTAAATGCGAAAGAGTGTTATCCAAAGCGGTTCAAGTACCTCGAAGTCGGTTATGAAATTTTTTATTCACAAAACTCGTCACTCACTTATAATTTATCATTTGAACGTATGCCCAAATTTTTAAGTATTTTTGGTCACTTTCTACAAGAAATTCATTTGTATGGTATTAAAACTAATCAAGCCACATATAACGTGATCGCCGACTTTTGTGGCGAAACATTAAAAGCATTGGAAACTTCACAATGCCAAATTGTTGATTTGCGTACACGATCACCGTTCCGGGTTCTCGAGTATTTTAGCATGTGTGGCGGTGAATTTCGTGGTTTTAATGTGATGCCACCGTTGCAAAGATTGACATTCCATGACATGTACTTTTACGAACTTGATTGGCTTGCACGTGAATTTCCCGAATTGGAAAACATTGAACTATTTTATATTTCGGTCGATACAGATAACGACGTTATAACTGAATTCATACAACTCAATCCACAACTACGACGTTTTCAGTTGAATAGAATGATATTCAATCAATCGATTCTTGATTGTATTGGCAAACGGTTACTATTGCTCGAAAATTTGTCTTTGAACACTAATAAAAATGATATGGATTTTATGGTCTTGAGCGGACTTCGTCACTTGAAAAGCCTACAAATTCACTGTCGTGACATGTCGATTCAAAGCCTACTTGATACCATGGCCGAAAATTGCGTGCCGCTAGAAAAATTGTCTATCAGAATCTTTCCGGGATTTATTGAAAGTTTGGTCAAATTGAAATCGATCACAAAACTTGAACTGTTCCCGGTTTCAGATGAAGAGTTAATGAACGTCGTTCAGAGTCTTCCAGTTTTGAAGCACTTGAACGTTTATTCCTTTAAAGTCACTATCAATGGAATAAAAGAAGCCTTGAGATACGGTCGAAATTTGCAAGAGGTTCGTTTTCTTGGTTCAAATATTAAAAATTCAGACGAATACAATTCAATGTTGGCACTTGCACGTGATAATGATTTGGAGCTGACAATACCATTATCGATTGAGTTCAAAAGGTCAAATTTTTGTATTCCTCTTGATGTTCTACAAGCTAATAAGAGATGGTTGAACACCAGAGTATGATATTTTATTTGTGAAGCAACGTGACTACCAAGCACATACAGAAGAGCGTGGTGATTTTGTAAGGAGCAGCTCCTAGCAAGGGTTTTCCTTGCAGCTCCCACACTTGAGTGACGATTTCATTCATCTGTTGAACACTGATTTGATTTGAACTAAATATGAAATCGTAATCAATTTAAAATGTTCATTTTAGTTTTTAGTACTTCAAATAAATAAATTGTTTATAAACTTTGTTTCGTTATAGGTTCCAATAATATTCATTAATCATTTTTTGACTATTTAAATACACATTTTTTTATACATAATGTTTGCTTCAAGATTTCCTTCAATAAACGATTAAACTTAAAAAATTCTGATCATTTTTTATTTATTTTCTTAAAGGTCTCTATAATAGAGACTCTATTCAATCAGCATTACCTCCTCAAACATCCTTCTTGTACATTTCTTGTCTTGATATCTTCTAGGAGCAGTCATAATGAAAAGCACAATATTTACAATGAATAAAATAAAGATTATTGTCAGACGTAAATAATTGAATACAATGTGATATTAGATTTTAAAAGTGCGCGTGAGTTATTGCGTTCTTTGAACGCCTTGTACGTCCTGTCTCGATGCTAGGATTGGCTTTTAACCATGGGTTCGAGCGGTCTATTCACCCTCCTGGAGAATGGATTTGGGAAATTGCCCCAATTGAAAAAAGTATGAACTTTTAAAACAAAATAAAAGGCCAAAAAAACTGGAGATTTGGATAGAAAGGAGATGGAATCGTGAAAATATGTTTCAATTTGCTGGGAATTTTCGCCAAAAAAAGTGAAAAGCAAAAAAAATAAAGAGGCTTACGTACGCAAGCTGACTTTTCCGCTTGGAACCGAAATTTTGGGAATAAACAGAAAGGATGGTCTATGTATGGTTGCAGTAACTTAAATTACCGTGAAAACTTGTGAATATTATTTTCTTATCAAAATAAATAATCATACTAAGTCTAAAGAAATTTCAATCCAAAAAATAGCCTGTTCAAAGTTTCACATCATTACAGTCAAAGGCAAGTCTTTCATACAAAAATGAATTTTTTTTTCGATTTTTGTATGAAAAGTCTGTGAAAAATTGATTGCATCTTAAAACTAACATCAGATTCGGGTTTCTCGTGCCAAAAAACCCCCACTACACAGTCTTTCAGCGTTCAAATTGAAAGAATATCATTTTAAGGCATTTTTCTCATAAGTGCCTCTACAGAGTCTAAGTTTTACATCGATCAATCAATGTCGTTGAAAATTTGACCAGATCTATTCCTCGTAACGCCCAATCATCCCGTAAAGTCAGATTTTGAATTTCATGTCTGAGCACGAAACCATCGTGTCACCAAAATGGTTGAAAAATGATCAAAAAAGTAAAATGTATGGATTGTGTCCATTCGGACCCAGGACACAGGACAGGACACAGGACACAGGACACAGGACACAGGACACAGGACACAAGACACAGGGCACAGGACACAGGGCACAGGACACAGGACACATCACACACAGCGACGCACATTAATATGCCCCAAAATCATCTCCAATCGTGTTTTCTACATTAAATATGCAAAGAAAACATGTTTTGGGATGACTTTAATTTTTTGGCCTAATACAATACCTTCCCTACACTAGGTGTGCGGAAAAGTAAAACGGAAAAAGCTGGAGATTAAGATAGAATGGTGAAGCTGAAAATTACCCCTTTACAATTTTGAAATTTTTTGAAATTACTTGCATCTTGGAACGCGACCATCATAAATGTCTAAAAATATTTTCCGTTGCTGTCCATCGTTTCTCAGTCAATATCAGTATACACAAAAAGATCATGACTCGTTACAATTGATTTGGTAGCCTCCACCAGTACTTCACAGCCCATTAAAATAAACAGTCGTTACAATCAAACAATATCAATAAAGTAGATGATATTACAATGTATTACTTGTCTGAGTTATTCTTCATATTTTCTTCGACTTTCTCTCGCTCGTCAATATCTTCTTTATAATGTACTTAGTTCGGTAAATGTTTGACGCAGTCAAAATGAAAAGCACAATATTCATAGTGCATATAATACCAAGTGGCAGATAGTAAAAAAAAGCTGCAATTTTCCAATCAAATCAATTCAAATGAGTTCATTCAATATTGAAGATACTTTTCCGGAATGAGTATTACCTTTAGTTGTGTCTGATTGTAGTTTAACGTGTAGATAATAACCAGACATGGATTTTGTATAATGACCGCTAACAATTGAGAGTATAATATCGCCAGGCCATAAGAAAAATTCCCTCATCTCACCACAAAGAATACAGAATCACTTCCATTTATTCAAGCCTAGTTTAAAAAAACAAGACAGTTAAAAGAGAAATTTTATTTACGAAACAATTTAAAAAATGACGGTTGTTTTGAGACAGTCCGATATAAACTAGGATATAAATATAAATTTTTTAAAAGTAAACAAAGTCAATCATTGAAGATGCAATTAGGTGTTGGAGTTGCGGATCTATATTCATATTTTATGGAATTGCTGTGTGATCCTTTATGGAATTTCCTGTAGTAAATGAATTAAATTAATTTATTTCTTTATTTTCCATACCAAACACTTTTTCTCACCTGGATTCATTGATTTGAACTTTGAGTTGCGATGAAGTTCAGAATATTGGCTAATTTACCATTATACTCTTTTTTAAGTTCATTTATCGCCTTTTGATATTCAGATACGTAGTCTCTTCCTTGGAATTTTTCTACCGAAATTGGTGTCGGTATTGTCAATCAAGTCTTGACTGTTATTGTTAGGCGTAGCATGGCTTCGGATATGAATATTTTTTGAAAAGCGACGTCGTTTCCTTCTTTAGGTCCTTGTACCAAACTGGTTTTCGTTGGAATCATCAAATTGGCTTTCCTCATTGCTGTCTTTATTGGATCTATCACTGCTGAAATTTCCACCATTTTCTTTAAAAATTCTGCTACAGTCACTATTTGACTGACTAAAGTCATTATCCATTTCTTTGATGTCATTTAAATTATAAGGGACTCCCTTAAAGGGAGTGGACCATTGTAATCGGGATACATTGCCTTCACGAGCACATGTAGCAATTTTTTGCTCTAATGTTGACGAAATTCAAACTGGTGTCATCAAAGCGAACGACTTTGATTTGTTTATAATTTATAATGGATATTGTTTGACCGGCAAATATTTTCGGATACTGAACCCTTTTGTCCATAGCACGATATTCGGCTTGCTGCATGTCATAAAGCGCCATTCTTCCGGATATTTGTGTCTGTTTTCATAGCAATCAGAACAACCTTCAATATTCTCGATATGTTCATTACAAAATTTCACCAAACTTCTGGCTGTTCCACCTGAAAAAATGAAATAAATTTGCTTGAGATTTTAACCGTCAAGAGGTATTCATAGATGACATGAATAAATTTTACGTTAATCCAATGTATCAAAGTAAGCCGATATTGAGCAAAGTACAATCGACATCCATTAAGAGTGCTTCCAAACTATCGTAGAGGTGATTATCGGCCTTATTGTTCATTTGATTCAAGTTTATTGGGTTGACAATTTTTGCAGTATTACTTCCCGGATTTTCTAACCTTTGTTGCAACTCTTAGAACTACAGTAATTGGAGAAATAATTAAACTATTTACTTTGTACGATAAAGAGCCTTAAGTTAAATTGCAAAATTGAAATTTTGCAAAATATCGACAATCGTGTATTTGAGAAAATCTAGAATTGATTGTCTGAGAGATGGAGAAAGAAAGATTAATCGACGTTTTTTGTGATCGAACAAAAATCTCGTTGCACACATTAATTTTCACTCACTTTCCGACAAAATCAGTTTTTGAAGTTTCTAATGCATATTGGACATGCCCATTCGGCTGGAAAGATGTCCGTATCTTGCCAGACACTCACCATGAAATGATCGGAAGCATTTCTGGCAACTGTAATAGTTATATATATAACAGTTACAGTCCCAACAATATTTTTCGTGAACAATTTCCTTAAACATCAAAAAAGTAAAATCAAATTGGTGCCAGTTCTTGTCACAGGTCCTAAATAACCGTAGGATATATTTTTTCATAATTTTTACTTACGGCTCTTCGATGCTGTTGAATCGTGTTCGAAGTTTCATCACTCTCTTGATTACCTGTTTCCATCTTTAGTTTGAATTTGTGACATTCTTGATCTCGGTAATAACGAGAAAAATTCACCAAAATCGTATTTTTCTTATTTTTAATGGATATTTATTTTACTTTTCCGCACACCCACTGTGTGCAGTAAAGTATTGCAATCACCCCAAAGTTTTGAAATCGCTAAATATAGTTTTTCTATGCGTTTTGGGTCTAGAAAATCACAGAGCATTGGTTTTTTGGCCATGTTAATGTGGAGATGTGGTACACTGTACCCTGTATGGTGTACGCAAAAATCAATAGATAATTTGTTAGCACGATAACTCTTCTTAGAGAAAAGCAAATCCAAATCTGATTTTACGGGGTGATTGGGGGTTGTGAGGAATAGGCTGGTATTGTTTTTCAGCGATATTCGTGCATCAGTGTATCCATGGTGACACCATGATGGTGTACCCATAAGGGGTATGGTATGCAAAAATTTGTTAACTTGATAAATCTTTCCCCAGAGACGTAAATTCAAGTTTGAAATGTGTATTGGGGGGTTTTTGGCACGTGAAAATCGAATCCGGCGTTAATTTCGAGATACAATCAAGTTTTAACAGAGTTTCTTTGAAAAAATCGCGAAAAATTGAATTTTTGTATGCAACCTTAATAACGTGAAATTTTGCACAGGCTATTTTTTATACAAAAAAATGACATTCTGAAAGTTTTAAGAAATTTCAATCAAAATTATGGGTTCCTCCCATACAAATTTTTCGTTTTTGAGACTTTTAATTGAAAAGTTAATAAGATTCACAAGTCGACATAGTTCTGCAAAATGTGCAAAAAGTGAAGCACCCTAATATTTATACTTCAATACTTTATTAATTGGCCAAAAAACTTGACTGCTAAATAAGAGTTAGTTATTGAATTAGTACTGCACTACCAGTTTGGTAAAGGAAGAAATTCGGAAACGGTGCGGAAAAGTTAGACTTACGGATGTAAGTTCCTTTTTATTTATGTATAAGGAAATTTCAGTTTAAAGAAGCTCTGTCGTTCTCGCCTTGATTTCAATTAGAACTGTCAATACACATACCACGACACTGCAGTACAGTTTAGTGTCTACACAAGGACTATAATGAATGAGTGACAATCAATGAAAATGTCGTTTTATGACGTTGATCGGCGAATATGAATTTCGAGCCCATTTTTATGATCAATCAAAAGAAATAATTTATTTTGTCGATTTGTTTTTACAATTTTTTTATTTAAAATATTTTTGTAACTTTAGGCTAGAATGTTAGGATTTCAAAGATGTATGTAATTCATGATTGATTTAAAATGAATTTGATAAGAATGATATAATGATTCGATTTCATTGGGCGACTTTCGCAATTAATTTTAAAAAAATGGCACGAATCATTTAGAATACAGAATCACTTCGATTTGCTCGAGATTAAAACCAAGAACGGGCCAAGAAAAAGGAGAATACATTTTATTTGCAAATCAATTTGAATGGTCTTCTTGAGACGGTCTAAATATTTTGATAAGAAACAAAGTTTGAAGGTCGAATTGGGTATTGAAGTTGCTGAACTATCCCCATCTTTCATGGAATTGGTGTGTGTACCTGTAATGATCCATCAATTTGTGCGATGATGTCATTAAATTGGCTATCAACGCCATTGATGGTTATATTCCTTTTTTGTTCAACGTAGTCTCGAATTTTAGCCAATTTATGTTTAAGTTCTTCCATCGCTTTTTGATGATCAGCTTCAAAATTCTCGCGCAATTCTTCGAGCGATTTTTCATAGTTTACCTAGGGATGATCAGAAGAAAAGAATGAAAAAAATGGAAAAAGAATCGAAGCAATGGATCAGAATTGTAGAGTAATGGAATATGAATTTCATAGCTTACTCTTAAATCGACCATGAAGGTTTCAGTTCGAGCCGATGTATTTTTTAAGCTCAGAATTATTGCATCCCTTCCACGCAGTGACTTCTTCAATTCCTCGTTCTTTTTTTTCAATTCACCGATTTCATCTTGTGACTTTTCCTGGTCGTTTCCATGTCCCTGTTTGCGCTGTTGTTCGGCCAATTTATCATCATGCACTTTTTTGAGTTCTTCCATCGATTTTTGATGATCAGCTTCAAGACTTTTGTGCAATTTCTCGATCGATTTTGTGTGCTTCTCTTCTAAATCGGACATTTGTTTTGATTGTACAGTTCGTTCATATTTGATGGTTTCAATATCGGCCGAGAATCGGGCCAGTCTCTCCTTCAAATCCTCGTTCTTTTTCTTCAATTCACAGATTTCTCCTTCGGATTTTTTCTGGTCATTTACGTGCTCTTTTTGTAACTTTATTTCAAATTCTTGCATCGCTTTCTGATGGCCGATTTGAAGAATTTGGCGCTGTTGTTCGGCCGATTTTCGATGATTTTCTTTCAAAATGTCAATTTCTTCTTTTGCCTTGGCCAGTGCTGCCTCCTTTTCAGAAGTCATGATATCAATTTGTGCCTCCAAGTCATCGATTT
>NW_022200179.1:131697-141569 GCF_009176525.2 Contarinia nasturtii | reverse complement strand
TGGCCAATGATTGTTTTGCTTCCGAGTTTTCTAGAGCTTTTTCGTTTGTAATGGTTTGAATTCGCGTCGACAGTTCTTCCAATTTCTCCTGGCTTTTAGCAGATTCTTCTTTTGCTTTTTGATGTTCAATTTGTAGTTTATCTAAAAATCCTTGATCACTCTCTTGAATTCGGCTCGTTCTCGCGCTTAATTTCAAGAATTGTCAATATGTGTGTGTGACCACACAACGATGACAATGAATTAGTTCAATGTAAACGTCGTTTTATGCCGTGATCGTTGTACACGATTTAAATACCTAAAATTCTAGTATTATTTATCCAAATCAAATTGTTCATTTTGCGAGATATTTTTTGAAAAATATTTCAACGCGTAGAGCCAACTTCATATCAATGTCATTTTGGGACGATGTGTTTAAGGTGCTTAGTCAATAGTCATTCTCATAACCTTGTTATTTTGTCTCCACGTGAGAATATTTAACTTGGTTACGAACGCCATTTAAGAAAGATCCAATCAAAATGAGCAAAAGAGAAAAAGCTGAACAAGCAGGAGAAGATGATCACAACGATCCACAGCAAATAAAAAAATCGCGTCCAGATTTGGAATTGGTAATGACACCACCAATTTCGACCAATCTCACCAATCTCAGTGTGGATTATTGTGAAGAAATATTCGACTATCTATTGCTCGAGAATTTGCATGCGATGGGTAAAACATGTAAACGGATGCAACAAATATCTGGAATATGCTTTAAACAAACCTATCCAGGTGCTCATGCCGTCTGTAAAGTCAACGGCATCTATATTCGATGCATTGCAATCAATGCTTTCACCCGATTCATTCGGAACTTGTCATTTTACGAAGATGATTTACGATGCTTTCGCTACGTCGAATCCCGAAAATTCGACTCGTTACTGCGCATCCGTTTCTGTAGCATAACATTCACTGATGTGAAAATTGCGGCAATTCAGAAGATTCTAACCAATGTTGAGGCGGTGGAGATTTACTGCTGTACCATGAATGGCGAATTGTATGATACAATCCTCAAATTCTGCACGAATTTAAAGCGTCTCGCTGTGAAGGGTCTTGGTGGATCTTCCTTGATTGGCATCGATAATAAATGGTTACTTCGCAAATATGAAAAGCTGGAATCTTTGGAACTGACCACGATCGAATTTGAATACAAAATTGACGAGCTGAAAGGATTTTTTGAACAAAATCCAAACATTCAATCGTTTGCAATCGATTCAGATTGTCTTTGGATAAACAGACACACGTTTATGGAAGCAGATGTGAAACTTGATACATTGGCCATTGATTCAGAATTTCTTGAACCACCGTCATTTCTTCAGCTGCTCAATGAACTTCAGCGACGTGGAATTTATACGAAATTACATTTTTACACATTGAGCATCGATAAGGTATCGATTCAACAGATGGCTTCGCTCAATGCTTTGACAAAAGTGTACACACATTTGATGGATGAAGACATTGAGATGTCGTCCCTAGTGTCGTCGTCTTTGAACAATTTAACAGACATTTGCATTGGATTTATTGCACAAACTATTGACATAGGAGTGATTGCGAAACGGGCCATGAATTTGGAACGAATTTCGTTTTTGGAAACAAATCCCGATCAAATTCTACCATTCATTCGGCACTGCCCAAAGCTGAGAAAAGTCAAGGTTAAAAGTCTCGAATGGACACACGGATTCAGTTTGGATGATAAAATACTTGATTTGCCGACACTGAACAATGAACGGAAACGATTGGCCGGAGCAAGAAAAGTTTTGATTTATGTCGACGAAAATGTTTATTTGGCCACTAAATGGACACTGAAAAATACAAATCTGAGCTTCATTGAATTGAAACGCACCGAATCATATGAAACGGAACATGAATTTGGGAATTTGTAAGAAAAATGAGTATTAAGTATCAACTTAAATTTGTATTTTCATTTCTAATGATTGAATTCTCTTTTTTTTTTCATTTCTAATTGTACCTTTGATGAATAATAAAAGGCTGAAATGTATTTATTGTGATTTACTATTTTAGTTCCAATGATTTCTCTCCTTTTTTTCTAGAAATGATCTTATTCAATAAAAAAATTATGTTTTTCCACGAGAATTTTGAAAAATCACTTTGAATTTGCGCTAAAGCCGAAACATTGACTTCGCTGACATATTTTTTTATTATTTCAAAATTCAGACAATATATTGAGATATTTTCAGCCAGATGTATCAGCTCAGCCAGAATCAATATAGCTGGTTCTGTAGTAGAGAGAAAAAACTGACATTCAGCTTGGTTATTTTGATGCTCACTGAGGATGCGTTAACGTCGGTCGACTAAAGTGCACATTTTGAATTGGAATGTATTGATGGAACACTTCTTTGATGGAATACATTACCTTAAGCCAGAGAGAGAAAAACGTTGACACATTTTATATTTATTTAATGGTAAAGAAAGGAAAAAATACGAAATATTTTTGCTAAATTTATTTTTTACTTTCCAAATATATTTCAAGCAATATTCCATCTAATGTGTGTGGTTAATTGATTATATTCTTCTATTTCATTTGTATAAAAAATGACCAATCAATAAATTTCATAATAATACTATTAATGATTTAATAGTAGTTAATCTAATACATTCAAACTAGAGTAAAAAAAAACTTTCTTTTAACGAACCGCAAAACATCGTTTTGAACACATCACTTTTGGCGGGCAGGAGCGGCCCATTTATCATCGGCCACTTTGAATAGAAAATGTACGTCGGGAGATTCATCATCCAAACAGAAACTACGCACGTTGAGCGATCCAATTTTGTAGGCTATTGGTGCTGACATTTTTATCGCTACCGGTTTTTTGCGTGCAATTTGTTGACTTTTTTTCGTGGGCAAAATAATTGGTTGGCTTCGTTTTTTCGAAACAAGTTATTGGTGAATCGAACCTTTTAGGGAACGTATTTGATGACTATATCAAGGTATTTGGTACTATTTCCATTTAAATTGAGCTTTTGTCCGTGGACTCGTACTTCCCTTTACTTTTTTACAATTTTTTTTTTGGATGACGATGGGTCTTGTCTACTTTCACAATAAAATACAAGTGATCAGAAATCGAAGATGAAGTTTGACATTTGTATGGCGCATCGAGTGCCTTCACATAATGTAATAGATAATTGTAGCCAGAAGCGTTCATAGCATTGCATTTGTAGCCAATGTTCCTTTTTAGAGTGCAATAACAATAAAAATACATTAATTTTTTATAAATGAAATTTTTGATTCAATACGAAACAAATTATTGTTGTTGTTGAACATACTGTATCAGTTAATCAAATGAAAAAATAAGTGAAGAAAACTTCCTATTCTGATACAAATTTAACGTGATTTTATTTATAAAATGCTAACGTTTTCGGAAACAATGTTTCCATCATCAGGCGAGCTATAAAACTAAAATTTGTACAAAAATTATGTCATATGTTTACTACAATTAGAAATTTTAGTTGATGTTTAAAATATGAAACAAATTTGAAAAGAGAAAAATAATCATGTTTACATTGATGACAATATTAAGTAATGGTATTTAAATTGAAAGATATTTAAATTCAAATAAAAAACATAGATCCGATGAAAGTAGGCGCCCGATTCACATATTGAATATGTCATCTGTTGTAATTATCGTTGGACAATCCAAAATACACAAGTACAAACTTCTTTGTACAAATTAACATCACCAATTTGGTTTCCGAATGTCGTTGACTTGGAGCTCACCCAGGTCGAATTGGTCTACCCAAAATCGTTGGAAGTGAGATTCGATCGACTCAAAACATTGGTTATTCATCAGCACGAAGAGCTGATTGAATCATCGACAGTCGATAAAATGTTACGATTGAACCCACAGCTCCATAAATTGGTGTTACGAAGCGAACTCGATCTGGAATTTCTTCAATCAATTTGCGAAAGTTTAACACATTTAGAGGAGCTTAAAGTCTGGGCACCAGTCGATCGTTTTTACAACTTTGGCGACGAAAAGGTGCGCTTTGAAAACGTCAAGAAATTCACGCTTTCCAGCCAATTTGAATGGGGTGAATACATCGTGAACGTTCCGTTCGAATTTCCAAAGCTGCGATACTTGAAATTCGACGGATTCAACAAGTTCAAAGGTCAACTCATGAATTTCATCAAGCTCAATCGCGATGTAGAACAATTACATTTGGTGCCGAATCTCGACACATTTGACGATTTGGAGTTGAATGATTGCAACGCAATTGTTACGGCCATGCCAATGCTCAACGAATTGGAATTTTGCGGCGACAATTTTACGCTCACCGAACTCGTCGCGTTTTTGGCATCAAACAAGAGCCTGAACAAGGTACGGCTATGGTTCATCGAACCACCAATTGACTACCACTTCCGAAGCGCATTGCAAAAGAATTGGGATATCACAACGCGTGTCATCGAACTTGGATTCTCCGATGCATGCACATACTTTGCACTTGAACTTAATCGCAAAGATCAATTAACAACAGATTTGCATGAATTTAAATGTATTTTAAGAATCGAAATACCATAAAGAACGAAATATATCGTATGGATAGATTATATCGAAGAAAAATTAACATAAAATCACAATCATAAATGACAAACATTTAATATAATGAATGCTTTTGTTTAGAAACATTTTATTTACTTTTGCATTGGGGATACAATAAATCCGGTTAAAATAGAATAATAGAGATATTTTGAATTTGACTGGAAACTACCATTTTCATAGCATAGAAAGATGGAATTGAAAGGTAGAGATTTATGAAGTTCACTTTGAAAGAGAAAATAAGGGTTTTCATTCACATAATGTAGTAGCCGGTAATAGCTAATTGTTACATGAAGCGTGGCATTAGAACTCATGTGTACCCAATGCTCCTAATTAGAATCCAATAACACTAAAAATGCATTCAGTTTTCATAAATGAATGGTATTTTTGTCTATTTTGATTCAATACGAAAATAAAAAAGATTTTTTATTCACAAAAAAAAGAGAATATATTTGTTCTTCTGACTTTAGTTTTGGTTCTTTTGTTATTTTAACACTGTCATTCGGAATGACTTAAGATGTCAAACAGCCAATTCAGCTGCTTTTGCATATCTTTTTGTATTTCATAAAAATAGACGCTCTTTCATCACCACCAGACATTATATTGAATTGATTCATCTGGCTGAAAATATCTCCATATAATGTTTGTCAAAATTCATTTGACAACTTTAGGCTTAATTGTTTACTCACGCCCTTACGTCATCTTTTATTTCTCGTACTACACAAAACGTGGTCTCGATTTTTCTCTATCAATTTTCCACCACTGACAAACAGTAAGTCAATAAATTGATAGCTTGCTGAGAAATTTTACTTAAATGTGCGATTCTCCAATAATATATCTTCAATTCTGCAAAAAATTGACGAAGGTAAACCTTCTTTTTCACGTGATTGAATCTAAATGTTTTTTTGGTTCGACTTTTTTCTAAATTAAAAGAGAATTCTCGAATCGATTCCCTAATTGGGTGTATGTTTTTGATCCAATTGTGTTGTGGTTTTTCTTCAAATTAAGATGGATTTGACAACTGCATGGCAAGGTGAAATGAATAAAATGCTTGCTGCATTTTATCATCAAGTAACGCTGTCGTTTGAGATCATCAAAACCACATTTACACATAGTGGCTTATCACTCGGCCCGGAATTCAAGCAGTATTTCTTGAACGCTTCAATCACACGGTGAGCGATGATATTTTAATAAACATATCTAGGAAATTTTTTAAGCATTTTCGTTCATTTTATTCACCAAATGTGTGTAGTATTAAGGAAACCTACGATCGGTTGGAACTGAGCTTAAAATTGGAAAATCAAGTGAAACTCAGGCGAACAGATGCTTAGGTTAACAGGTGCCAGTTAATTCACAGCAAACATGTTTAGAGGTCGTATGGTAAATGATTCGATGTTAATTGATCAGCCAAATCTGAGCCAAGTCAGTGGTGCAAGTATCGACATAACTCAAAACGCAATATCTGGTAGTGCTGTTATTGAAATTTGTGACTCTGATGATGAGGAACAGACGGACATACCATTTTCGGTTGCCACAAAAGCCCTTGAAATGATGTCACCAATTGGAAACGAAACTTCTTCTAAACACATGAGCCAAAAACCAAATGCTCGTTCGAATAGCAAAGGTTCATCGCAATATTCACAAGCAAAAAAGAAACGTGCTGAAACCAATAGCATCAGACCACCACAAAAGGCATTAAATCAAAAGAAAGAAAGGTGCTTAAAGTGCTCGTACTGTGACTATATAACCTGTAATACTGTTGAAAAAGAATTTCCATTCCATTGTCCGAACTGTTACCGCGGATTTTATCAGGAGATTGATAAAGATGCGCACGGAAAAGTTTGCAAGACACGTCGATATGAATGTCATATCTGCAGGATAATGTCCCATTCTTCGAAATCGAATTTGAAACAGCACATATGCCAACACACCGGCGAGATACCTTTTCTTTGTGAAATCTGAATGAAATGTTTTACACGAAAATCATATTTGAAAGGTCATTTGGAGTCCGTTCACGCGTAAGGCATAAATCTAACATGATTTTTAAGTGCAACAATCGTAATTCTTTTCTTACAAACATTCGCAGTATGATCTTTCAGCACTTTCTCTGCATTTTTGATTTACCGAATCGGCTAGTAGCCGACGGCTACTTCATATAAAATCATTCCAAATTCAATCATACTCATTTAATTGAACAAAATAATTCTGAAGTGAAAAACAAATATAGATCAAATAAAAACAATTCTTTCTATTCTTCATTTGTGTTTTATTTTTGACGATTTTAGGAATTTCAAACTGTAGTAATATGGATCATAGACCAATATTAAATAGATATATTTTCAACCGGTTAACAATTTCCAATAATAAAACGATTTATACAATAATTCTAAAACTTCTAATAAGTTTCTGATCAAAGCCTTTCTAAGACATCAGTTTTCATTGAAGTTTTATTTGAAGTTTCGCGCCAAATAGATTTGACAGAAGTTGGTTGGAAATTCAACGCCTTAGTTGAATTGATATGGCGCACCTATCGCCTCTAGTTGCAAGCATCATTCAGTCTATTGCACCATACTACTCTTTTTTGCATTGTTTTATCATATTTAATTTCATACAGAGCTAATTGTTAAATCGCATTTTCCATCTCAGCAAAAATAGTTGACAAGAATAACTTTGACTCAATTAATGTGAAAAAGCTGATTATACAAAAACCAAATATATTTTCTTGCGGAATATTGCAAATTAAAATTCGTAGTTCACGATCATTGGTAGGTAGACAATACAGAAACATATGCACAGTACACACGAATACGAGTGAAGCCTTTTCTTATAGCTGTATCTCATACTTCAATCTTCAACAAAATTCATAGGTACGTAGCAATTTGAATGTTTTACTTTACAAATTGTCACTTCATATCCTTACGTCTATTGTTTCAAACTAATAAAATTTGAATATATATAATCCCTTTGACAGCCATTTAAGTGAAGTTCACAAACTTTGTTGATGAGTACAACCAAGTAGCATCATGTCTGATTCCAGTGTCACCATATCTCGGATATCTAACTTTAAACCAATAGCGCCACAATATGACAGCGATTTGTTTGCAACGATTGGAGAAGAGCTGTATTTGAGCTCAGATTTGGCCGACGTGTACTTCGTTTTCGGACCAACAAATAAACCAAGCGAACGAGTTCCGGCGCATAAGATTCTGTTGATCAAAGGCTGTGATGAATTCCGGGCAATGTTCAATGGATCATGGAAGGAGCAAAATGAAGTTAGAATTGTCGATACATCAGCTGCTGCCTTCAGGGAATTCCTGCAATTTTTCTATAAAGGTAAAGTGGTTCTGACCGAAGAAAATGTAGGCGCAGTCATGAATCTTGCCAAACAATACGTAATGGACAAATGTGTAGCCATGTGTGTCAAATTCTTAAAGAACACACTCAATGAATCGAACGTTTGCAGCAGATACGGATTGACAATTCTCTACGAACAAGAAGAGCTGAAAAAGGCGTGTGAAACAATCATTGGACTCAAGACAAGTGCTGTTATAAAGTCTGAAGGTTTTTTGTCGTGCGATCGAAAGGTTTTAGCTGCAATTTTAAGCTTAGGCTGGTTGTCATGCTCTGAAGTTGAACTGTTTGAAGCGTGCATGGCGTGGGTGAAGAAATCAAGCAAACAGGAGAGTTTGACAAAAGAATTGGTGCTAAATCATCTCGGTGATTTGTTGTATGAAATTCGATTTGGGACGATGTCAATGGGGAATTTTGTCGAATAAATTCCATCGTATGGCAAAGTATTTTCGGGTGACGATTATCAAGAAATCATTCAATTGATTGTTGATGAAGAATTCCAGGCGACACTTTTCAATGGAAAACGAGTAAATCGATATATTACAGATCGATGGGATGAAATGGATGTCATTAAGTGCGATCGGTTAATTTCGCTATTCAATTCGGTTAAACCACGTTTCATTAAAAATGAAGAAACAACCAAATTCTCTGTAAATCAAACTCTCTTGCTGAAAATGGATGATGTACCAATCGAGTTTACAATCGTTGAAGTTTCTCATTCAGCAAACTCAAATGAAGTAGTTGAACTTTATCGTGGAGATGCAAACTTAAATGGCGACGAATGGACTGACATTCAATTTTTAACTCCGATTCTCATTCGACCTGGATTCCATTACGAAATAAGAATGAAACTAGATCCACCAGAAGATTGTTGTACGGGTGTTTTACTGAAATCAAAAATGGTTATCGAACCCAATGTCACTATAGAATTCCATGATGACCCGACATTTTATTATAAGCATGAAGCTAAATCAGGTTTGATCTACCACCTTAACTTTTACAATGTTTGAAATTAACATCTAATCAAAAATAAGGTCAGGTCGGACAACAAAACTTCATTACATATTATATCAAAGCGATCAAGCTACCAAGCGCGATTATTAAAACAATATTTTTTTTATTTTTTCTATTTTATCATCGAAACATCAATATTCCATTCAGTATTATAACAAATAAATACAGATTCGAAATACAATACCTTTCCTACACTAGGTGTGCGGAAAAGTAACATATTGTAGTTCCATAAAATTATTCAAATTCAAACGAATATCCTGACTTCTTGCATTGTACCATTTTAGTGTAAGAATTTTATCAAACATTTATAAAGCAAGAAAATAAAAGCGTTCCTCAATGAAAAACCTTGCGTTATCTTTATATATATATATTTATATATATATATTTTAATTTCAATAGGATTGCAGCGTAAATTACAAATAATGTTATGCATATGACTTTTAATTGATCACAGTCACATTTTAACCCTCCGTTGTGCGACACATTGCGTATACCTTCGTTGTGCGTATGGTTCTGGCCAGACCCCCATACATTTTATATGAAAAGTGACGCAATTTATAATCTCTTACAAGTAAAAATCTCCAGATTTGCAAAAAAAATTGTTTCAAGATACTGCATGTGGTAGAGGGGTCCAAGATATGACATTTGGGACAAAAAAAAAGTTCCCCAGATTGATATGGGACTAGATATGACCCTTGATAGTTCCAAAAACCCCAATATTCAGGTGAAATATGACATGAATATTTCTGAATATTGAAGCAAAAACTATCAATCGATTTTTCTCTCTTTTCTGAT
This sequence comes from Contarinia nasturtii, assembly GCF_009176525.2. Taxonomy (NCBI): domain Eukaryota; kingdom Metazoa; phylum Arthropoda; class Insecta; order Diptera; family Cecidomyiidae; genus Contarinia; species Contarinia nasturtii. The sequence continues at coordinate 131,823 of NW_022200179.1, read as the reverse complement.
GGGAAAATCGCAAAAATAACGAAATTGCACATCCCCGTAGGGGATGTAATCCCTCGAGTGCTCAACTTCCAGAATACTTTGGACCAGGTCGGATCCACCTACTCCACAAGATTCACTTCCAGCTCT